>NC_068987.1:68434832-68443459 GCF_001194135.2 Octopus bimaculoides | reverse complement strand
CATACATACATATATACATACATATATAGACACATACATATATGCATACATGCATACATGTATATATATATATATATATATATATATATATATATACACGTAAAGATTCGCGCACACACACACACACACGCATTTCATAATTTATCGGCAAGTCGATTTAATCTCTGCCTTTCTGTTATTGCGGGTTTATGATGTGATATTTCTCAGCCAAACAAATATCACATAATTTTTGTACTTGTTGGTGAGGTGGCATTCTGCAAGTTATACCCCTCTTTGGGAGGGTTGTAATGTTTTTATTTTTATATAAGTGAGACATGAGCAAGAATAGAAATGAACTATGAAATGCATGACAGGTATCGAAAGAAGTAGGATTCAATCGAAATATACAATTTTAAATATTTGATGTATACCTGGCATCGTGGACTTGTTGTAAGTTCTAAGCGATTCGAATGTATCTGGTTTCTGTTCCTGTTTCAAAACCAATTTACATAATTTACATTTCTAATGATTTTGGGACTCATGGAAGAACTACTATTTTTCTGTGTGTACGCAAATAGATGTATGCGTGTATATTAATGCGCACGTTATTGTATGTGATTATGCATACGGATGTATGTGAGTGCGCTTGTGAGCACGCGCAAAACTGCTTAAAATTTTGAGCGCATTGAAGATGGCTAAACGTATATTTGTAAATATGCGAGCAAACAATTTTATGTGTTTTTAACGGTGCAAAGTGTATGAGATGTATAAGAAGAAAGCAATAAAAACTGTTGTAGGTGGAGAGAGGGTGATGTTGATAAATAAATAGGAATAAAGAAAATGAAGAATCGGAACCGAGTAGCTTCACTAAAGCGTATATATGCGTATGTTCATGTATGTGAGATTACGTCATTCTAATCAAATTCTACATTCATATGCACGTGTATTGTGCATTTGTGTTATGTATATAGATATAACTGTATATAAATATGCAGCAATGCAATATGAAAAATAGATACATATATTCTGAATGATATAAATACATAAACACACATTGGATAAATATGTATACTGAATTACATCTATATATTTAGGTAAAAAGCTTGCTTCCCAAACACAAGGTTCTGGGTTCGGTCCAGGTGCGTGACACCTTAAGCAAGTGTCTTCAACTATATCCTCGGTCTGTGAGTGGATTTGGTAGACGGAAACTGAAAGAAGACCGTCATATATATATATATATATATATATATATATATATATATATACATGAATGAGAAAAAGATGAAAATGGATGTTCAAATCCATATAATGAAATTCCAGTCCTACAGCTGTTAAATACATACATACGCATATATATATATCAATGCAAAACTAATATATCTAGTTTTCACTGAACACTGGTATAAACCGGTTTTGGTGTGTTACATCCCCGTAATTATAGCGGTTCGGCAAAAGATACTGATAAAATAAGTTCTAGGCTTACAAAAAATAAGTCATGGGGTTGATTTGTTCGACTGAAGGTGGTGTTCCAGCATGGCTGCAACCAAATGGCTGAAAAAAATAAAATTTACCAGAGATTATGTACACCAAATTTCTAAACTGCTGAAGTAAGATGGCGGTAGATTTACTTAATAAAACTAATTAAGAATGTGAAGGGCCGTCAACTGTGTACCGTTCTATTACTGAGATAACATAAATGTACACGACTGACGCAGTGACATTAGTAATTGAAGTACCACACCTATGTAATTATAAATGATATATAACTAACAACGTGCTCACGTGCTTAAATTCAGGTCAAACATATATCAAAAGTTTTCCGCCGTAACCATCACGTCCTTTTGGTTTTTCAGAAATAGTGTTTCGGATCATACAACCATATGTATTCGTTATTTCTTTTTTAAGATGCTAGGGATAAATTTAAGGGAGATTTAAATGCGACTTAGCTATTGTTTATAGCATGTCAAGAGACTGTAAGAGCTCATTGTTGCTTCATTGATGTCTAGTGGAGAAAACATTTTACGTTTCTTAGTGACAGTTTCCCCTGCTACTGGCCTAAACTATTTCAAATTCTCAGCAAAATCTACTAATAGTCATTCTCCAGCCTGCTCATAACATAATACTCAGGTAGACGTAGCTTGACACTTAAAGCTGACTCTTTGAATGACAATAATGGTCCAGCTAACAGGCTTCCACTTAGATTGCATCTGCCAAATATCCCTCGCAAGTTTGGGGCCTCTGTAGAATACACTTCTCCTAAATACGGGATGCAAACTGGCTCCTATTTACACGAGCCTAATTCCTACACCCCTTGCTTGACTGAACCAGGAATACGAGTACAAGAAAATTAATGCGTGTTAATTAGGTTTTCTATGTTTTCCTGTATTTAATAACTATTTAAAACTTGGTGTTTCGGTAGTGCACCCAACCCAATACTATAACTAGATTAACCTATACTATCATTATTGCTACCAAAGAAATAAAACATTATATATTGCTTACTTAAGTGCTTGGCAGCAAACAGGTTTTGCTCTCCCCTTTTCTCCCGATCATTTCTTAGGTTTTTTTCCTGTATATCTCTTTCTCTTTCATGTCTCTGCTTGTGTGAATGTGTTTTTGTATACACACACATACACCCCGCCCCATCCATGTATGTGTGTGTCTTTGTATATGTTTGTATTTGTGTGTGAAGAAAATCCTTATATTGTATGTTTGTAGGAGCAAATGATAATGATGTTGATGACGATGATGATAGTGATGACGACGACGACGACGACGATGATAATGATGATGATGATGATGATGATGATGATGATGATGATGATGATGATGATAAGAATAATAATGGTTTCAAATTTTGTCACAAGGGTAGCAATTTTGAGGGAGGGGATGAGTCGGTTACATCGACTCCAGTATTCAACTGGTACTTATTTTATCGACCCCGAAAAGATGAAATGCAAAGTCGACCTCGGCGGAATTTGAACTCAGAAATATAATAATAATAATAATAATAATAATAATAATAATAATAATAATAACAATAACAATAATAATAATAATAATAATAATAATAATAATAATAATAATAATAACAACCCTTTCTCCTGGAAGCACAAGCCCTCAAATTTTAGGGAAGGGATTAATTTATCGACCTCGAAAGGATGAAAAGCGAAGACGACCTCGGCGGAATTTGAATTCAGAACGTGCAGACAGACGAAGTGCCACTAAACATTTCTCCCGGAGTTTTAACGATTCTGTCATGTTCACTGCCTTAATAATAATAATAATAATAATAATAATAATAATAATAATAATAATAATAATAATAATTATTATAATTTTGCCGCGAGGGCACCAATTTCCGTGGAAGGAATGAGTCGATCACATTGACCGCAGTGTTCAACTGGTACTTATTTAATCGACCCCGAAAGGATGAAAGACAAAGTTGACTTCGGCGGAATTTGAACTCAGAACGTAGTGGCAGATGAAATACGGCTAAGCATTTTGCCCGGCGTGCTAACGATTCTGCCAGCTCGCTGCCTTCATAATGATAATAATAATAACAGTAGTAGTAGTAGTAGTAGTAGTAGTAGTAGTAGTAATGAAGTAGGAGAAAACGAAGAAGAAGAAGAAGAAGAAGAAGAAGAAGAAGAAGAAGAGTTACAATAAAATAAAAAGAAATCTTGATCGCATGAAGTGATTTCTCTCGCTTATAAAGTTATCACACCAACAGCGTAGCATTTATGTGAACGTGAAACATGTAGGTGAACATGCACATTCGTTTCAGAGTGAAGAAAGAAAGAAAGAGAGACACAGAGACAGAGGTAGAGAGAGAACTGCAGATAAACAAGAGAAAGGCTAGGGCGAGTGTGTTATGTTGAAGAAGGAGAAAGGCGAAGAGAGAAAGATTACAAGAAGAAGAGGCTTTGAATGAAAGCAGGAGAGCAGAACACAAGAACATAGCCGAGGGAAAATCTCCAGATTGCATCCTCTCTTTACTTTCAGATCTCTTTCGTTGTAGCTTATGGGTGGGATGGGTGGATATTTGTGTGTGCGCACTCGTCTTTCTTATATTATCATAAGCTCTTGTGAGGAAGCGAATAGCGTTTTGAAATGGGGGCTTCTTCAAATGGTGTGCGGTAGTGAGTGAAGTGAAGTGGGTGCAGTAAATTGGTTAGGGACGTGTATCTTTCTTCTGTTTGTCTATATTGTTATTTTATATAGATATTTTTATTCGATATATTTCTTTTGCTTTATCTTTTTTCTTTTCCTTCTTTTTGCTACAGAATCAACCATTAGCACTCATTTAATTAAAATTTTCGTCAGAGTGAGTAGCTGCTACAGCAGTAACACACAGCAATAACAATAACATCAGCGGCAACAACAATAACAACAACAAAAACAACAGCAACAACAACAATGACAATAACAACAACTATAACAACACCTACAAGAACAAAAGCAACCATAATCAAACAGCTGTTACTTAAGATATAAAAATATATTATCAACAAGAAAATATCAAAATATTTTTCTTTAAGTCGTAATGAAAAATAAAAATAAACAATAATAGTAATGATAATTTCTTTATTGGCCACAAGGGCCTTAGACATTGGGAACTAAAGAAAAGGCGAAATAAATACAAAAACGGGGAAAAATGAAGCACTAATGTAATATTGAGAAAACGATAAAAACATAAACAGATAGCAAGAAACAGCAATAATCATAGAGAACAGTAAAAGAACACAAAAGGTTGTCCAAAATGGTTACATATGGTGATCGGGGTAACCCACTCTCAACCTCGGATAACACCCCAAATCAAATACCTTCTCCCACTTTTTGCTGCTAATCTTAGAGCAAATCCATTTAGTCACGCTTGTTTCATCACTCTCATTTACTTTTATTAAATTTGCTGGCAGGCACCAGCTCCCTGTCTAAGTTTACTTTTATTTCAAGTGAAACTTGAAAAAATTTATGGGAGCTAGACTCAAGGATATTGCCATTTCAATAGTATCCCCCACTCAGCTTCCTTCGTCACCGTGCTAAGGAAGACTACGTTGCCAAAGCAAGACGGTGAGTTGATCGTCAGGATAGACAGTTGTTAGTCGAATTTATCCTGCACTTGATAAATCCACAAATTCAGTAATGCATAGATACCAAACGAGTACATACTGCCGGTCGGTTTCATCGCTCTCTAAGCATCATGAACAGGTTCAGTTGCTAGCGGCTTTAAAACAGCCAAGCTTGCAGAGGTTATCCCGAAAGGTAAATTACTTCTGTAGCAACTCTAGGCTAATGACTTCTGGAAAGTGCTCGTAAAGCTCATCTTGAAAGTTTTCTAGAGGAAACTACCTGAGCAGTTCTTGTCAACACTAAACCATCAGTTATCATCCTCTAAAATTCTAATGAATGCTAGCATTAAATTTGTACTAACTCTACACATGTCATTGCTATAGAGCAGTGAGCGCCTGGCAACACTCCACATGCCATACGCCCAACTCGATCAGCAACTGAGCTAAAGATATCAACAGTGGCAAGATATATCGTCGTCTAAGAATATCTGAAAATGTGTCATCCTTGGTATTGGCTGATCCCACACAATCTTCGCATACGTCTAAGATGAGATTTCATTTGCATGCTAACACTAATAAGCAAGGTATTCCTCGGAAAGCTTCTAAATATCTTAAGAAATTCGGCCTTCAGCTCCTGTCTGGATATAACGGTTACCATCTGAAAACATTACTTCTATCACTGTTGCTCATATCTGGGAAAATTAATGCACCAACCGAGTTTAGGAATATTGTGTTTAACTCTAGGTTCATATCTTTTCGAAATAGCACCAGGAAGAGAGTGAGTAAGTGTATCTTGGAACGCCTGGGATCGCTGCAAGTTATCACACCGTCATTTACTGATTTGTTTCTGCAATTAAAGAAAAACAAGACTCGTGAGTCACAACTAAAGACACAGTTACGAAAGTCACATAAACATATCACAATATCTACGGAATCACGATAGTAATTAGTAGTAATAACAATAGTAAAAGCATAAACACGTACAAGATGTGTAGGATAGAGGTTAAAAACTCATTTAGGATAATATCAACTTCCAGTAATGTATGGAATAATAGCGGGAAAATCATAGTTAAATCAACACTCGATATAAGGAAATCTCAGTCAGTTAGCAGATCCAGGAGTTGTAAGAACACCAGTAACAAAATGAACATCATACAAGATATAAAGGCTTCTGAGAGCAGTTAGGAGTAACAGTAACGACAGTAAAGATATAAATATTATCAAAACTATCTTTACCTTCAAAACTTTGAAGGTAAAGATAGCAAGTAGTAGCATCAGTAGCAGCAGAATAAAAGTATTACCAACAGCAAAAGCATAGCTGTATGCACAAAAAAGTATCATAAGCCTAAAAAAAAAACAAAAAAAAACTGAGAAACAACAGTAACAACTAAGGGAATAAGAAAGGACTGGCTTTACAAAGATATAAAGAACAGCACAATAACAATGGCTGCCAGTATCAAATGAAACAAACTCGTGGGAAAAAAAATTCAGAAAAACGCACAAAAACAAAATACACAAAACAAATATCTCCAATGGCGTCAAGTACGACATTAAGAAAAGAAAGATTTCTTTTCTTTTTCGATTTCTTTTCCCGGGCAACTTTACATGCTGGGCACTCGACACCCTTCCGTGACTGTTAATTACACAATACAGACGAAAGGAAAACATGGAAATTCTTCTTTTCATTTTGTTTTCTATTTATTCTCTTTTATATTTGATGCATACGCATGGGGGTATATGGAGTGATAGTTGTGTATTTGAGGTGAGGTAGAGTTGGGTGGTACTTTTCTTTCTTTTCTTTTCTTACCTTGTTGGCCCACCTCTAACGAAGTTAAACCATGGTATGGGCGTTATCTTCTTGTTGACGTTCCAGAATTCATGGTGCGAACAGAATTGCATTGCACTCTGGGTTTCGAAAGAAAACAATAGCCGAGAAGAAAAGGCATTTAAAGCATGGTGGTGGTTTGCTGAACGGTCTGTTGGCTGGTTGGTTGATTGATTGTTTGGTTGGTTAGAAAAGGGTAAGAGTGATGAGTGATGAAAGAAAAGAGCATGAATCTACAAAGGAAAGGTACAGGCACGCACACTTATACATACCAAACAAACACGTACTTGATCATGTGTAGTCTCTTAATAAGAAAGCGGTTTGAAATATATGAACGAGCAAACGAGTGGAAGGTAAAGAAGAATAAAGGGAACGAAACCAGTGGAAATAGAGAGGCAAAATGGACCCCAGACGTGAAGAGTGGCTGAAGATTGGTTGAATATAACGGTGGATCCTGTTTTATCTTCATTTGTTTTATATCTTCTAAAGAACAAGAGAAGCATTGTCACAAGAATGAGAAGGATGTGAAGGAGAGCTGGGAAATGTTTGCCGGGAGGGTTTTTAATTTTGTCCAATTAGAGGCAGACAGAAAGATAACCTTCTTTATTCCCCTACTTTTTCGTTCTGTCTGAGTATCGCTTTCTGACACTCACGTATTTATTTATTGATTGTATAATAGCAGTGTGCTCAAAGGATATGATGTGTACACATACAAATATTGATGGTTAAATATATGAAAAGTTGCGATTACGTAAGGATTCGTTAATATTTTGTGCATGTATGTTTGATGTATTCTTATTTATATAAATTTCTGGATATATATGAATATGCATATATAAATATATACCGACATGTGTATCATATGTCAGAAATATACGTTATACAAATGCCTATATGATTGCCTATACGCATGGGCGCGCGCAGATACACACACACACACACACACACACACACACACACACACACACACACACACACACACACTGAAAAAACCCGTCGTATATATATGTATATATATATATATATATACATATAGTGAGAATTTACAAAAGAAAAAAAACAGAACACGAAGACGGGTGTGTAAACAACAAATAGATGTATTAATTTAACGGTCGGGAAGTGAGAAAGTCTTTTACGTTTCGAGCCTACGCTCTTCGACAGAAAGGAACGCAAAAATAAACAGGGAAAGAAAATAGAGAAAGGTATAGTGGCTAGCGATCTATCATGATATATATATATATATATATATATATATATATATATTTGTGAATAAATGGTATGGTATATACCTAGTAATTTGGCGAGAAAACACGTTCATTGGCTTAGTGTTCATTGGGTATCTGATTAACGCGAGTGACGGAAGATGAAAGATTCTCAATGGGTCGAAACAGTAGTAGTGATCAATAAAACTTCTCGTATCTTCCATCTTCCGTCTCACGCATTAATCAAATATATTCTTTTATTCTTTTACTTGCTTCATTCATTTGACTCCGGTCATGCTGGATCACCGGCTTTAGTCGATCAAATCGACCCGAGGACTTATTCTTTGTAAGCCTAGTACTTACGCTATCAGTCTTTTTTGCCGAACCGCTAGATTACGAGGACGAATACACACCAACGTCGGTTGTCAAGCGATGGTTGGAGACAAACACAGACACACGCACACACACGCACATACACATATATATGTATACACACACGCACAGACACACACACACACACACACACACACACACACACACACACACACA
>NC_068987.1:68432903-68433914 GCF_001194135.2 Octopus bimaculoides | reverse complement strand
ACACACACACACACACACACACATATATATATATATATATATATTCACGAAACCGGCGTGATATGCATGGCGGTTGTAAGACTGATAGAAAAGAGGGAATAAGAAATATGAAGATCTCGTCAACCTTACGGAGATAATCGGCCATGTATTCCAAGATTCATTCTCTAACCTTCTTGCGTTGTCATTAATCATTCTCTCTATCTCCACCCACTCTTTTTATTACTATTTCTTGATTTAATGTCTCATATAATGTTTTTAAAGCACACGGATATAGCAAATTTTTATGCCCACAGCCCCATTACTAAGCGATAAAATCCAATATTTAAAATATTTATGCCGTATTTTTCTGTCAACGTCTGTATAGCTTTCTCTATTTTCACCTTTAAGTTTTTTTTTTTTCATGTATGCATTCAAACAAACATGTATGTGAGTATATATATATATATATAATTGTGTGCGTGTGTGTTTGTATGTATGCATATACATATCTATATCTATATATATATATATGCCTATTTCATTCATCTAGACGCATACCTCCACTGATGTGTACACACATTTATACATACATAATTACGTGTACAGCGTGAGTATGAGAGTGCAATAGAGAGAAGACTGATTCAACTAACTCAGAAATTATTTTATATATATAATTTGATATAAATATTTCGCTAACTGTACTTATCTATATACAGATAGAAACACACCTATACATGCACACGTAAGAATAACAATTCATACAAGAATATAGCATGTGTGTACGTATGTATGTGTGTATATCTATCTATCTATCTATCTATCTATCTATCTATCTGTGTGCGCGTGTGTATATATACGTATATATATATGTTTGCATATAGTATCTACATTGTATAATATATATGTTTATACATATATACATATATACGTATGTATATAAGTGTATATACATACACACACATACAAGCATACGTACATATATATATATATGTATGTATGTTTCTTTATTGAGAAGGCTGCTCATTTTAAAGA
>NC_068987.1:68427869-68431940 GCF_001194135.2 Octopus bimaculoides | reverse complement strand
TAAGTGTATATACATACACACACATACAAGCATACGTACATATATATATATATGTATGTATGTTTCTTTATTGAGAAGGCTGCTCATTTTAAAGACTAGTGAAATCCCCGGGGACAGAAAACATTGCAAAAATATAGAATGGTAAAATGGAATCTAGATAATTTTTATGATGATGACGATGACGACGACCACGGACGACGATGGGGACGATTTCTTTGTTATTGCCACAAGGTTGACGGAAGAAAGAATTATAAGAAAAATTTGCAAAAATGTTACAAAAAAAAAATGTCTAACGAATGTGTTATCGCATATTCAACACTATCAACAACAAAAATCTTTTTGTAATAATTGCAATACGAATGTTTTAATTAATATTAATGATAATGATGGTGTTGATAATAAAGGAAATGCCACTGTCACTACTACTACTACTACTACTACTACTACTACTACTACTACTACTACTACTACTACTACTACTACTACTAGTATTAGTAGTAGTAGTAAGCTATTGTACAATTACAATGACATTTTTTTAATGGAATGCCAATGAGAAAAGTTAATATTGATAGATATATAATTAAGACTCCCACCGCTACTTACAATTATATATATATATATATATATATATATACGTACGTATACATGTAAACTTAAAAACATGAGAAGTAAAAAAAAAAAACAAAAAAAAAACTGAAGAAATCAGGAAAGAAGAGCAATAAGAATCAGAAGTAGAAAAATAAAAATTATTGAATTTGTAAGAAATTATTAACAATTTAACTGCGCTAATGACAATAGCAGATAATTGAAACAAAGTGACTTGACACTCAGATATTGTTATAACCTCCAAATGGTGATGGCAAGGTCATGTATCAGTCACATAATATACTTCATACAACTCTAATTCCTATATTTTCTTACCAAGGGACTAATCATTCTTATTTAATGATTAATATGTACATTAGTTGATGGCGAATTAGTAGTGTTGAAATTCATCCTTTAGAATACGAAAGTAAGCTATGCCAATTACCCTTTCGAGATCAATAAAATACCTGCTTAGTAGTATTGGGCTTATTTTCACGTTCTCTCTTTCTATCAGGAAATATCGTCTATGACCAAATATGGAGAGGGAGAGATTCCGCTAGCTTTAGATGTCCTCCAAAACGCCTTGGTGTTGGGTTTTTCCATAATCCCATTAGGAGTGAAGGGACGAGGGCAAAATAGGACATTACGTTCTTAATTCTGACTGGCCATGTTAAAATATTCGGAGTCAATCAAGGCAGCCTAACATGAAGCTCAGAAACAGTTTAGAATCTAGAGATCTATAAGAATGTTTATTTTTCACTTCCCCCCCGATAGGCTCAATTATAATTGCTTTTCTTACCATTTCCGAACTTTAGTTTTACAAAAACAACCTGTGTATTTTTAAAATAGTAATAAGAGTTAACTATAAGGACTAGGCTTCGACTTATATTTTGGACACCTTCAAATCCCCGAAATTCGTTCATACATCTATGAAATATAAACGTATTTTTATTGTTGTGACTGACACTAATGGTCAGCGTACTCGAAGCTTCATTTATCTGTATGTGTTTCTCTTTTACATTTTTACTTACATTTTTACCCGTTGTAATACGCATTTTAATAGTTGTAGCAATAGGAAAAATGATGGTGTTGACGTTTACTTGAAACTTTACTTAACATTTGTGGATTGGCTGTCACTTTTTTTATTCTTAATTCAGCCCTCATCAAGGAAGAACGTCAATGACCAAAAACGAATGAAACATCTTATACACGCACAGAATGTATTTTGAACAATACTGTGAAAGATGTGAATTCTTTCAGATTTGAGAAAGAGTGCGCTAGTGTTTCTAGCAAATCAAGTGATCATAAATAGGTTCCCATGCTGGCTCATGTCATACTTTCCTCGAATAGGTAATTGAAAAGATATAGAAAGAAAAATATATGGAAATGCGTTCTATTTTCATGAGAGATTAAGCTTACATAGAAATGTAAATATTACATAAACCTGATTTAAAGGGAAGCACAAAGCAATGGTAATAAAGCTATAAAGGAAAATGCGTAATTATTAACTAAAATATAAAGGACCAATTATATTAAAAAGTACGATAGAAACATCATCCATTACTTTACTACCAATAAACCATTGACAAATACATAGATCGTTAACAGCATCGCAACGTGCCCGATTTCATCAATTTACTTCGTTTGTAGACTGTTTCTGCTAGCGTTCCAACACTGCAAGTACAAAATAGCAACAACACTACTACCACTATCCATAACGTCATCAACGCCATCACCATGATCGTCAGCAGGGCATGAAAGTAAATAGACCGACAATAAATCTTCATTCAACACCTCCTTTATATTTTACATTTCACCCGTCATTTATTTTTTTTTCACACATGACCACATAGTAACAAACTACCTCGATACATATTATTACTAACAATTATAAGGCGACAAGCTGGTAGAATCGTTAGCAAGCCGGGCAAATGCTTAGCGGTATTTCGTCTGCCGCTACAGTCTAAGTTCAAATTCTGCCGAGGTCAACTTTGCCTTTCATCTTTTCGGGGTTAATGAAATAAGTACCAGTTACGCACTGCGGTTGATGTAATTGACTAGTCCCCCACACAAACTTCAGGCCGTGTGCCTTCAGTAGAAAGGATTATTACTAACAATTATATAACAGACTACTACTACTGCTGCTGCTGCTGCGTACATAAGTTTTAGTTACTTCATCGTCTACCGTCCCCGCTTCTCTGGGACACATATATACATGGATAGATATAGAAGATATCGATCTATCTAGTTTTTAGCCTTGATTGAACTTCATTAGGGAAAGATTATCCAAACTCTATTCACAAGGAGATTAATAAATTATAGTGTATAAAATGGTTTGTCTTGTACGTTCAAAAGCGCATGCACAGCAACTGGGGATTAATTAATTGGTATAATACAGAACGTTTTAGAAAATATGCATCACATTTCAAACGTGGTAGAATGCATTATTAATCATTTAATAGATATGTATATATGTTTGTGTACATATGTATGCACGCATCTACGTATATATGAATGTATGGATAAATATATACATGTGTATGTATGTATTTATTTATGTATAAATATATATATGTATGCATATTGTTATGATTTTTTCCCTTGAAGTTCGTATTGAGACGTATATTATTTTATATAATCTTTAAAACCGTTCAGAAGAAACGACTAGATTCAATTTATTTCTGCATTTTGCAATGCAACATCACAATTTAACAGCTATTAAAATAATTTTCTTTTTGTTTTGCGGAAAAGAAAAAACCAAAACACTATTACATATTCTAACACTTTGCAGCTAATTTTATATATGAATTAATATAGTCAATTGTAATAATGAGCATATAGGTACAGACTAAAGTTTATTACTTGGAAAATTTTATGGCAGTTTAGTCGGTCTCTCGTATATATAAATGGTACATATTTAGCAACTTCTCAGAGAGAAGAAAATAAATGTGATGCAATGAATATCTGACCATGTCGAGTAAGAGGTGAAATTATTTCGGAAGTACTATCAACTTAGTAGAAGATCTGAAAGACAGATAATTACAATATACGCTACATTCACATCAGAACTAAACGAGAAAAATGACCACAAATTGCCTACAACGCGGAGTTGATTAAAACAGCTGTCTAATGTTGGCTAGCTTTGGACAGGAATGCAAGCAGTGACTCATGAATCGATCAAATGTCTAGGATAGCCCCCTATTTGACTTCTTAGGTAGCATGGCTAAAATTACTTGCCAAATAAAATTTGGCAACCATTGCATTATCTGACGAGAACTGTTCTGTATAGTTTAAGGAAGGAACTAACTATTCGTTACGAGGAATATTGACGTGCTCTTTCTTAAATGTATTTATCACGTTACAATTTGGCATCAGCTTTGTAGACAAACATAAACACACAAAAGCACACAAGTATTCGTACATATGTACATGCATGCACAATTTCAGTAGCTATCATATATATATATATATATATATATATATATA
>NC_068987.1:68425339-68427658 GCF_001194135.2 Octopus bimaculoides | reverse complement strand
ATAGATAGATAGATAGATAGATAGATAGATAGATAGATAGTTAGATAGATAGATAGATAGATAGATAGATAGATAGATAGATAGATAGATAGATAGATAGATAGATAGATATACACAACACATACACGCACACATATATGTATTTATGTATGTTATGCATGCATGTATGTATACATGTGTGTGCGTGTGTGTGTGTTGCTGTCTGGGTAAGAAGTTTGCTTGTCGAAAACGTAGTCGAGTTTCAATACTGCTACTTGGCGCAATGGCCGACTAGCTCCTATCATAACCTCAGGTTGACCAGTACATTTGGCAGATTATATCTATAATCTTCTAGCCAAGTGCACTAATATATATATAGGTAGAACGTTCAAGTAATAGCCAGAATGGCGTACTACAGATTTCCTATCATTTTGGCATAAGTGTTCTCTTTTCTACAAACATTTAACATTCTATTGACATCCCTTAGGTAAATTATTTCAACTACTGTTGAAATAATCTTTCGTACTCCCACATAAGTATGCCTAGTCTAATGTACTTGAATTTTACTGAAGATTTGACAGGGACATGCTACCAATATTCTTTCGAATTAGGTGTGGTTTTGCCCACCACATCATTGTAGCTTTTTACATGTCTTATCAGTATTATCCTCTCTACCAGTTTCGCTATCTAGTGTTCTAGCCACATCATGTCTCATAAGTAAGTAATGCCATGAGGACAATTTCGGGCAGCTACTAATGTTTTGGGTGACTTCTTCAGTATCAATTCCATAAAGCCTGAATATAATGTCACGTTTTTCTGTTATTTTCTGCATAACTACTTCCTTGTGCTTCATATTTTGCGGATATTTCCTGGAGTTGTGTTGCAAAAGTATATCCTTCGAAGTGAGAGCTAATATCCCGGTTGTATACCTAAAATAGAATATTCTGGTTTGTCAATGTCTCTGTTACTTTGAAGACTTCTAGATAGATAGTTATGCATGGAATTTACTGACATATCAGCGGCCAGTTTCTGATAAACTTCTTTCCAACTATCATGATGTGAATCGGCCTCAGGTATGGATACGTGATCCATGGAATTGTGCGTGTATGTACGCGCACGCACGCACACACACACACACACACACACACACACACACACACACACACACACACACACACACACACACACACACACACACAAACACACACACACATGTATATGTACACAGGTGAGCACAAGTGCTAAACAAGGTGAAAAGAAATAGTACTACAATCCCAAAATTTTCATAACAACCGTTTTGACGGACGGGAAAGTGAGACTCTTAGTAGCAGTTTTGTGATAACTTTGCAGCTTTAATAAAAGTGTACACACACACACACACACACACACACACATATATATGTGTCAAGTGTGTGTTTAAAGATGCTCTGGAACATGCATATATATTAGATACTAAAAAATAATACATCATCGTTAGACATTGCTAAAACATTTACATAGGCACATTTACATTCACAGACAGAGACAGAAGTACATTCACAAATATATGTATGTATGTATGTATGTATGTATGTATGTATGTATGTATGTATGCATGCATGCATGTTTGTATGTATGCACGTATATATATTTGTGTGTGTGTATATATACATAGTAAGTTTGTGTGGCGGGTGCTGCGTATCTGAGAACAATATATGTTTACGAATTCTTATTTGTATGTGAATATCTAAAATCCATATGACTAGCTGTAATGAAAACAAATCCTTATTTCTCTTCGTTTTCTTTATTTTACGTTTTTTTTTTGCTTTGTTTTGGTCTTTCAATCTTCCAAATTATGTATATGAGGTATATTGTACCTCTAAAAAACATCTCCCCCTCGTATTTCACTCTCTATCTATCTATCTATCTATCTATCTATCTATCTATCTATCTATCTATCTACATATCTGTCTGTCTATTTTTCTATATGTCAGTCTGACTGTCTGTTTATCAGTCTGTCTATCGACTTATCTATCCACCGCTTTCGCCATCTATTCAACACACTTTCTCTCCATCAACTCCACTTTTGTCTCTTTCTCCCCAAACACATATACGTATGTATACTAAGAAATATTTCTTTGAATCAATGGCCATTATCTCTGTTTGTGTTAAACAGAAAAGAGAGAAAAAATATATTAATATTAAGAAGAATAAAAACAAGAAACTCATAAAAAAGAAAAAAAAAACAAATTTAAAAGAAAGAAACCCCCACAGCGTTGATATTTTAACTACGTGAAATAACCCTAATTAAAACAATAATGTTTATGATGTAATGTTGTCATAATGGTTGACGATATGGAG
>NC_068987.1:68421360-68423376 GCF_001194135.2 Octopus bimaculoides | reverse complement strand
TATATATATATATATATATATATATGTATGTATTTATGAACAAATGTGAGTATATGTGTACATGTATATATGTATATATCGCTCAGTTTGCATCTCCACACGCATACACCTTAATAAATTTACGCTACTTACAAACTAGTCACTTAAGATTGGTACAATTTGTATTTGCTATTGGTGTGTGAATTGTATTATTTTGTTATTTACGAACATTACTGGGCCTCTTATTTTGCACTGATATTACACAGAAAATAAACACCAACAAGAAAAAATACATGAATGGTTTATTACAAGAAACTACATATTACGTACTTATATTTTATGAAATAATTATGTCACCGTTTCATTCATAAACATTCTGCAGAAATTAAATAGTAAAATATCTATAGCAATCCCTGAAATGAAAACAAAAATACTATATTTTAAAGTTATGATATAAGCCTACATGAAAAGATTACACGACCATTATTTTACGACTTTTTACACAACATAATACTGAAGAGAAATAAAGCAATACACAGTGATAGAACTTTTGTAGTTGATAATTATCATTGTTATTTTAAATGTGGGTCAGGATGGCATTATGCGGTAGTGTTGACGTAAAATACCAGGAAAATTAAATTACTTCCCTTTATAGCTTATGTTCTTTCTTTCTTCGACGGGATTAACCTGTCATCCTTCCCAAGTAGATAAAATAAAGTACCAGTCATTTAATACAGCTGATGTAATCGACTGACACCTCTCTCAAGATCTGTGGCTTCGTGGCGAAGAAATCTTTATGATTTCGATCTCAGTAGTATATAAATATGCAAGACCGAATCCTTAAAATGTTTGCGATATTTTGAATAGTGGTGAAATTTAATTAGTTGCCAAGGAAAGCTATCCAATGGGCTTTCTCATATAAAGTTCCATATTGCTTGTTAGTTATTAAGTCTTTTGGCTGTGTGTATATCCACAATACAGACTAAACTTTCAGCAAGGGATTAATTATGTACTTAAATCAAGATAGTGTTTCTTAAATTCTTAGGTATTATCTGGTATATAATATTTTTTTTCATCACTGTATCTTTGTAATATAAAACATCAGATATGTTGGATATGGTCTTAGGTATAGTGTAGAAAAGATTTCATGTGGTAGAAAAACACTGACAATCTCGTTTGAACAGCGCCTTTACGACAATATTTCAATGTACTCAACAATCAAGGTTTACTACACTAATTTTAGATAATTAGACAAGGTAGAAGAATATTCATCATTATAGGCTCATGTGTGTGTGTGTGTGTGTGTGTGTGTGTGCGTGTGTCCATAGATGTGTGTATATGTATATGTATACACACACACAAACACACACACATATATATATATATATGTATATATACATAGTAAGAAGATTATATCTATAAGTCAGATATAAATGCATAGATGTATATATTTGTATATGTATGCATTCATATACAAACATACAAAGATAGATAGATAGACAGATAGATAGACAGACAGACAGACAGACAGACAGACAGACAGACAGACAGATAGATAGACAGATAGATAGATAGATAGATAGATAGATAGATAGATAGATAGATAAAGATATAATTGAAGTATTTACAGGAGATGTTTGCATAAATAAAAGTTCCGATTATTGCTATTTAGCAACAATAAACAATATAGTTTTGGGACTGAGTCAACGTATTGCGCCCATCAACATTATCATTGTTAATACTGATTAATACAGCCGCCACCACCAACACCTTAACCACCACAAGCACCACCACAACAACAACCACAAATACTACTACTACTACTACTACTACTACTACTACTACTACTACTACTACTGCTGCTGCTACTACTACTATGTTTAACTCCCTGTGGGTCCCCTCATATGAAAAGGAAAAATATATTTTATACAAAAAATATTAGAAACAGTGGCACGTGTGTGTGTGCATAAGAATACACACACACACACACGCACACACACACACACACACACGCATACACACACACACACACACACA
>NC_068987.1:68418939-68421350 GCF_001194135.2 Octopus bimaculoides | reverse complement strand
ACACACACACACACACACACACACACACACACACACACACACACACACACACACACACACAAACACACGCCCGCACACACATATATCTAAATCCACCCGCAACTTAGCAGGGGAGTGGGGGATCAGTGTTTAACATTGAATTAACAATAAAAAGAGAAAACAAATCAGATTATTGTTTATACGAATAAGTAAACATGAAGTTATCGACATAGTGCCAGGAGTAGGTGCAATGATGATGATGATGATGATGATGATGATGATGATAATAATATAATAATAAATAATAATAATAATAATAATAATAATAATAATAATAATAATAATGATGATGATGATCATGTCTATACTCTCCCGTTTTGGTTATCAAAGATAAGTGTAGCATTAATAATTCTAACAATACCAGTCGTAATAATAATAATAATAATAATAATAATAATAATAATAATAATAATAATAATAACAACAATGCAGTTATGATAATGATCTTTTACCCTGGGTCACTGCAATGAAGTCTATGTTGAAAACAATAAATAACACCCATGGCAACTATTAACAGCTACTGAGATAACTACTTCCATCACCATCACTTCCACTACCACCAAAGCCACCACTACTAGCACCATCACTACCAGAACTGCTTTATTGAGGAAGATTTTAGAAATACTATTTGATGTTCATGACAACTATGAGGAATAAAATGCTTGATAAAATCTGAAATCCTACGTAATAATATGTTTACGATGATGATGTTGATATGTGAAAATAAATATAATAATCACAATAACCATAGTGACTGAGGCGTTATTATTACTTTCACTATTGGGGTCGATGTATGGGCGGTGAGTTCGCAGAATCGTTAGTAAGTCGGGTACAATGCATAGCAGTATTTCGTCCGTCTTTACGTTCTGAGTTTAAATTCCGCCGAGGGCGACTTTGCCTTTCATCATTTCAGAGCCGATGAAATAAGTACCAGTTGTGCACTGGAGTTGATATAATTGACTCTGAAACCATTATTACTTTCATTATTGGGTTCGATGTAATCGGCTAAGACCTTCCTCTCAAAATTGCTGGCCTTGTGCAAAAATTAGAATTATTACAGAACTTCATTTCTACCTCAAATGTCAACATAAAAGCAAATGACAACTGTTACCCGTTTTCCATGGCCAAGACTTACAACACAATCCCTGAAAGGGACGCCAGTCCAGTGCATAGTTATTAATTCAGAACTGTGTGGACTGGATAACAGGAAATGAGGCGTTTCACTCAAGAACATAACACGCAGCCTGGTCCGGGAATTGAAACCACTACCAGGCGACCGTGAGAGCAACACCCCAAATCACTTAGTCACGCGTCTTTAGGACATTAGATAAACAACGTAATATTTTCTAGGGTTTGTGTGACTAATGGGAGCACATGTGGAAATTACCTTTCGATAATAAAACTGTCCTGAATTTTAGCAACAAAATTATCTCTACTAAGTGCCGCAAATAAGCTAGTACTGGGTGATAGCGTTAAATACATTTATCTGATGTATTCAGTTAGAACAATTAAGAGGTGCTACATACTACTACTACTACTACTACTACTACTACTACTACTACTACTACTACTAACAGTATCGTGGTGTTTTAGTCGGTGAAAATGTTGATAACTTATTGGCAAACATTCTTTTTTGTTTTTTTTTTTATCTTCATACAAAATATCAACTGGATACCCGTACCTACAATCTTTTTGTGAAGTATTCAAATCAAGCTGGGGTTGATATACTTTATCGATTCAGACATATTTACATTCTCATCTACAAAGCACGCCTTAAGTAAACAAGTAAATAAATAGATAATCAAATAAAATAAACAAAAATCAATCAAAATGACAAATCATTATTATTGGCATGATAATATTTTATTAAGACTAATCACTATCATATCATTGGCTCTCTTTAATTTTTTTGCTATAATAGATAGGGCATCACCGGAAACTTCTGGACAATTTGGCTACCGTCTTGTTGTACGAAATATTTATAAAATAATACCCCATGAGAAAAGGATTTGGTACAACATAGACTATGTCTTCTTAAATTTCCAACGCCTGCAAATTTCTCGTAATAATAATGACGATACGAACAATAATAATGATGATAATAACAACAACATTAATGACAATATTCATGATAACACCACGCTCATCGTAATAAAATCACACACATCAAACATTGTACGATCATAAATATTATGTTTACATTCCTCGTATAATCGGCTAAGGATACATAAATATACACGGATACATGAATACCAATATGCCATACATATATACTTACAAATATATGTAATACATACGCTTTAATATATATATATATATATATATATATATATATATATATATATATATATATATATATATATATATATATA
>NC_068987.1:68416676-68417453 GCF_001194135.2 Octopus bimaculoides | reverse complement strand
ATATATGAACACATTCACTTCCTTTCGCGCTATATTGTTGTTGGTTTTTTTTGTGACAAACTAAAATAAATATTTACTTAATATAAATGATGAATTTATTAAAAATAAAAATAAAAAATTGTGAAAAATGGCATTTCAGATCGTGTTTTAATGGTACACCTTTTTAAGATATGATCTTCTTAATAGGATCAAATCGTACGAAAGATTCCTCTTTGTTGCTTTTCCATGTGTCACTTTATTCATTTAATTTTCGTAATGGCTCATGCTTTGCTTTTAAAATGTGCGTATATATATACATATGCATATGTATGTCTGTATGTATGTATGTATGTATGTATGTATGTATGTATGTATGTATGTATGTATGCATGTATGTATATATGTAAGGATGCATGCATATATACATGCAAGGATGTATGTACGTACGTATATATATTTACGTGTGTTTATATACTTGCATGTTTGTGATTATGTATGTATATATGCGTTCATATATGTATAAGCTTTTTTTATAGCTCCTTATTTGTTTCATTCATTAAATTGCAGCCATGTTGGGACACCGCCTTGAAAAAATTTAGTCGAGCCAATCACTCCCATTACTTACCTATTTGTTTATCTTCAAGGTGGGTACTTATACTACTAGTATCGTTTGCCAAACCACTAAGTTATGTCGTATGTATGTATATGTATATATATATATATATACACATACATATATATCGTTCGGCATGGTAGATCGCTAACCACAACAAAATGTGGGTATAGGGGTATGATATC
>NC_068987.1:68415075-68416369 GCF_001194135.2 Octopus bimaculoides | reverse complement strand
TAAACAAACGATTCTGAAACAATTAACCCTAACCCTAACCCTAACCCTAACCCTAACTCTACGGTTAGGGTTAAGGTTAGGGTTAAAGCAAATTTAAAATGAAAAAAGCAAATAAAACGAAGGTATGGAGATTAAATACGCTTTACATCGCTTAATCAGCCAAAGGAGTAAATGTAAACAACTGAATACTTGTCAGTGATTGGTTGAAATTATCGAAATAAGACAATTTTTTACATGAAATAAATTCGAATACAAAAATATTTTTCTGTTCTATAACACAAAATAGATAAGTATACGAAGTTTGAAAGTCTTTCCGTACCAAAAACGCTACGTAAAACATTAATGAAAAATGTGGCCCCCGTTTTAAAATAGAACCATATATATATATATATACACATACATATATATCGTTCGGCATGGTAGATCGCTAACCACAACAAAATGTGGGTATAGGGGTATGATATCTACGTATATTTCCTATTTAGTATTGGGGAAGTTTCATTTATAAGGACGTACTCCCGTATTTGTTTTAGAGTTGGGTCGTTTGGGTACTTGGATAAGATGCGGATGTCAAGTTGACCCAAGTTGCCTCCATGCTGGTCTTTGGCATGTGGTCTTTGCTGGTCTTGGTCCCCAATACTAAATACGTAGATATCATACCCCCATACCCACATTTTACACAGGTAAAGTAGAACAGTTAATGGGCTTTTATGCAGATAGAGGTATGTATGTCTGTGAGTGTGTGTGTGTGTGTGTGTGTGTGTGTGTGTGTGTGTGTGTGCATGCACATGTATGTATGGATAGGTACATAAGGTATATGAACAGACAACGACATAGGCAAATAGAGACTGAAACACATGACCACATATACACACACATTTGTCCACACATATGAAAATGTGCACCCATCCATGCATACATACATACACACACACTGAGACACACGCATGCGCAAAAACAAAAAAAGAAGAAAAGCAAAAACAGAACGCAACATGAATAACGGACAGAGTCAAGACTATTGAAAAGGTTGCAAGACGCAACGAAAATTTTAGGAAAATAAAAAGTGGAAATTTTAACGGTGAGTGTGTTGAATTTTAAGGCACGATAAGTAAAGGACTCTCCACAGACACAACAGTATAAATATATATATATACGACAGGCTTCTGTTTCCGTCTAACACATTCTTTTACAAAGCTTGGGTTTGCCCGAGACTACAGTAACAGACACTTGCCCGAAGTGCCATGCCCGGTAACTGAATACACACACACACACACACACACACACACACTCTCTC
>NC_068987.1:68412906-68415065 GCF_001194135.2 Octopus bimaculoides | reverse complement strand
TCTCTCTCTCTCTCTCTCTCTCTCTCTCTCTCTCTCTCTCTTACACGCTCTCTCTTACACACTCTCTCTTACACACACTCTCTCTCACACACTTATAATATTGGTCTTGGTATATTGATGTGAATCGAAGAAGCTGGAAATAGTCTGGTCCTTAACGCCACCCGAAATGTTTTGGTTGTTGTTTATCTCGTCAGCTGAAGTTGAAGTAAACAAGTAATTGTTTAGTTCACTATGTATATCAAACGCTTGCAACACGAGTGTGCTGTATAAATCGCCCAGGAATGGAAAATGAACGAAAATGTTATTTTCGTCATAATTTCCATACAATTTGAAGATACTCCCTGAGTGATGGTCATGTCGTTCAGTTCTGAAATCTGGTATAAATAGAAACATACTTGCATTGTAGGTCACTGAATTAGGATGGCAATATCGTTCGTATGGAAGATTTAAGTACTCCAAAATGTCTACACAACGCAGGACTGTTCAGAGAAAAGTTCCTCTTACATATTGAAGTGAAGATGCAAGGACCACCGCTATTCATTTGGAAAGTTGGGGGTTATTTGTAATTAGCAGAGAATCATGAACAAAAATTATATTGCATCCCCGTGGAGGAAAATTTCATTAAACCGAGAGAATTTAAACGAGCCGCAAATTAAAGTAACCTCATGAATATTAATTTGCCCTTTAAACACAGTGTGTAAACAAGTTGGTCTATTTAAGGCGAATTCAGTCGTCCCCTTCGCTGATGCTGTCATGAACTAAAGGAAGATGAAAATATGATTCAACCACCTGAAAAACATGTCTGCAAAATATGAAACAACTATCTGTTTATTAAACCTCTGAAAAGATATATATACAGCATCCATACATCCTGATCAAATAAGATCGTTTATGTAATAGCTGCATACACGTATTTATGTGTGTGTCTGTGTATAAAAGTATTCTTTTATTCTTTTATTCTTTTACTTGTTTCAGTCATTTGACTGTAGCCATGCTGGGGCACTGCATTTAATTTCTACGTGTGCACAAAGATCAACCGATATCTGATACTCTTATGAGTTTATTTCTGCCTTAAGTAAAGGATTGGCGAGAACGAACTTCGATTATATTCTTTAATTTTTCTTTACTTGTTTCAGTAATTTGACAGCGGCCATGCCGAAGCACTGCCTTTAGTCGAAAATTATTCTTTTACCGAACTGCTAAGTTACGGGGACGTAAACATACCAACATCAGTTGTCAAGCGATGGTGGCGGGACAAACACAGACACACAAACACGCACACACTCATATATATACGACGGGCTTCTTTCAGTTTCCGTCTACCAAATCCACTCACAATGCTTTGGTCGGCCCGAGGCTATAGTAGAAGATACTTGTCCAAGGTGCCACACAGTGGAACTGAACGCGGAACCATGTGGTTGGTAAGCAAGCTTCTCACCACACAGCCACTCCTGCACCTATTAAAGAAAATATAGATTATATTCCAGAAGTCAACTCACCCGACGTTTCAATGTTTTGGCGATTATCCAGCTAATTAGCTGCAGTTGAACAGAACTTAATTACTTGTTTTTGTTTTCCACACTATGTATTTCAAATGCTGGTATCAGGATTGGGTACTACATAAATCACCCAAGAATAGAAGAAGAACGAAAAATTCAATTTATAGGAAATCAAATATCTGTTAGTAAGTTAGTGATAAATACGTTCAGAGTTTTCTTTTTCGAAGAACGTAATAACCCGAAAGACTTAAATGCGCACCCAAAAGTACATACCATTTAGATATTTTTGTGGCACTCCGTCGGTTACTACGACGAGGGCTCCAGTTGATCCGATCAACGGAACAGCCTGCTCGGGAAATTAACGTGCAAGTGGCTGAGCACTCCACAGACACGTGTGCTCTTAACGTAGTTCTCGGGGAGATTTTTGCGTGACACAGAGTGTGGCAAGGCTGGCTCTTTTGAAATACAGTTACAACAGAAACAGGAAGAAAGAGTGAGAGAAAGTTGTGGTGAAAGAGTACAGCAGGGTTCGCCACCATTCCCTGCCGGAAGGTGTTTTTGCTCAATAAACACTCACAACGCCCAGTCTGGGTATCAAAACCGCGATCCTACGATCGCGAGTCCGCTGCCCTAACCACTTGGCCATTGTGCCTCCACACC
>NC_068987.1:68410424-68412896 GCF_001194135.2 Octopus bimaculoides | reverse complement strand
ACACACACACACACACACACACACACACACACACACACACACTCTCTTCTTCTCTTTATGTGCCATACCTACAGATGTGGTGATCATGGACCCCCATGCCTAAGTCATTCATCTTTATTCTCAGAAAATTTACAACGTTGGCTTCCTTGTGCATTCATCCGGTGTATTTACAGATGACTCTCCTATAACACTGAGCTAACTCCTGAGGGTTAGAGCATATACTAGATATCTTGGACAAGCAACACCACTCCGAGGCATAGAGGACCTGTGAGTATTAGTGAATATTAGTCTATAAACCCTAATATTTCTGAATTCCAGACATGAATCTCATTACAGAATGCAATTTATAATATTGCTCAGGACAGCTTCCCATGTGTGTGTGTGTGTGTGTGTGTGTGTGTGTGTGTGTGTGTGCGTGCGTGCGTGCACAAAGAGAGAGAGAGAGAGAGAGAGAGAGAGAGAGAGAGAGAGAGAGAGAGAGAGAGAGAGAGAAAGAGAGAGTGATTGACTGATAGTCGACAGATAGATAGATAGATAGATAAATTCTAATGAAAAAGAAATATATCTTATAGATCATTTAATATGAAGAATGTCTTGAAAATTGTATTATTTAAGAAAAAAATCTTTTAGATAAATTGCCTCACAAAATAATAATAATAATAATAATAATAATAATAATAATAATAATAATAATAATAAAAATAATGATAATGTTCCTCTTTTTCATTACGCAAATAAACCGTAAATATTTGCAGGAGAAAAAATGTTCTAAGAGCAATGTGTAGCTTTAATTTTTCCCCTTGAAGGAGAACAAATTGTTTATTGTAGATGTGAAACAAATTTCTGTAGAAATATGTAGTATATCCTCATTTTCAGTCGACTCTCTCCTCCAGTAATCTTGGATCTTGTTTCCAAATGTATCCTGAAAAGTACCCATTGATCCTTTACCATTCAGATTACTCCGTCAAATGTAATGTTTATGTCTTAACATTGTTTTGAATTAAGTATGCAGCATCTCTTAGCGTTCAGATTCCAGTGATGTAATTGTTTATTTTTAGAGCGCCGTCGTAAGGTAGCTGTAACAGGTCAGATTTGATTGGTTTGAACACAGAACAACTAGAATATCTGTGGCAGATATGGCCGGTTTAAATACTAAAGTGTTAAAGACAAATATTAAGACTTACCAAAATGATCTCACCATGTCAACCTGGACACAGTATTGCAGTTCCTTTGCTATTTGACAAATAAGAAAATTGCGTGTAATTACCTGCCACTGTGAATGAATATTTTATACCTTGAAAAATGAAAGCTGATTCGTGATTTGCTAAATTCAGCCACAATACTAGTCCAATTAATGATAGCTCAGAGAGTGTTAAGCACCGCAGGGGAAAAAAAGAAGCTTTAGTCAATGAAGTCCCCAACCAAATTTCTATTCCCGATAAGACCAACTCCCTACAAATTATGTTGTTAATGACGCCGAGCAAAGAATTAATTCTCATTCAACTTCTTCACAAATGTATCACCGTTTTAAGTCTCACAGGCAAAATAAATGACTAAGAGATTTCTTACCATGACAGGACCATTTAATTACATCCCTACTGACAAGAGCTGATTTTCTTTTTCTACATATGATGATTAATTTAACATTTTCATCTCTATGCTTTTATAAGTGAATACTGCAATTGATTGTATAAGCAACTGTACTTCACACTCCCACTTCTACACACCGAGCAGCATTTGTTTCTCCTCATTAGATTTCCATTAGATTTCTATATTTATATGTCAAAATATATATATGTATGTATGTATGTATGTATGTACGTACGTGTATATTTATATATATATATATATATATATATATACACACACATATATATATATATATATATATATATATATATATATATATAGGGTGCGTAAGATATTTGAGGACAGATTTATGTTTATAAATAATATAACGGATGATAATAACAGATGATAAATTTATTAATCAAAAAATGCAATGGGGATACAAATAAACCTTATTTTCTATAATGCTATTCAGTAAAGCCACCTTCAGCTTCAACAGCTGCTTCTATACGAGATCTAAATCATCTACATGTTCGAATCAAGTGGTCCTGGTTCATTTTGGACATTACGCTGACTATGACAGCGTTTCAAAGAATCTTTGCTGTTATGGGCGTGTTCATTGACCTTTCTCCCAACAACGATGCACATGTAATAGTCCGATAGATTGAGATTTGAGGAATTAGGAGGCCAAATGTTAGGGGTTATGTGATCATGAAAATTTTCATCTATCCATTCCTGTGTTACTAGAGCCATGTGTGATAGGGCAGAGTCTTACTGAATACAGATATGGCCTTCCATTGCATACACTGTCTATCCAAGGCTTAACAACTATTTCCAGGACCTCAATGTAGGCGGCAGAGTTATATATATATAAATATATATATATATATATATATATATATA
>NC_068987.1:68397115-68409446 GCF_001194135.2 Octopus bimaculoides | reverse complement strand
ATCCATGAAAATCCACAGTCACATATAGAAAAATTTAATAAGTAAATACACTAAAAAGAACTATAATAAAATACAAAGTAATAATTATAAAATAATAAAATAATATATATATATATATATATATATATATATATATATATCTACGTACCTCTCTTACAAGGTGCTCGGATTACATTTGAGAGTTTACATAAAAGAAAAAGAAAACACAATATCCCATTCAGAATTAGAAATATTTCAAAAACTACAAAATTATCAAGTAGATTATGGCTAGGAGGTAACAGTTTACCCAAATCGGAGCCCTCAGCTTTCACCATGGCGTCAAGACGGCTCTTGAACCTGGATCATGCATTCTTCACTGTATCCTTGGGAAGAACTTTGAACGCCTTCTAGGTAATGCCTCGGCTTCACTGTTGCAGGCAGACCGGTTGTCGTCTTTCTCAACCGTGCCCCACATGTCGTAACCCATGGGATTACAATCGGAGCAGTGTTTGAGGCTGGCGAAGTCGTGGAAATACTCCGACAACTATTTATGACTTTGCAGAGATACAAGAAGGAAATGAATGTTGCTACCATTCATATGGCCCTGTAGCAGCAACTTCATCCCACCTCCACACACACACACACAATCCGATTAGGGATTAACCAGTCTCCAGTTGCTTCACACAGCCGTCTGATATGAGCCTCAGGCCCTGTTCAAAGATGTGAGGATGAATTACAGCGTGCGGACGCATCCAGAACGCCAATCGTATGCCTTTCTCCTGTACACGGCCGCGTAATTTCCGGTGCAGCTCTCTGAAACGTCTTACAGCTTTTATAGTGTCCAGGGAGCATTGGACAGCAAACGTGTCGGCATTTTGACATCATGACACAGGTAAATCTTTTCCTGATTTCAGATGGCTTCCAGTGCCCCATATCAGCTAACTTTATCTCAGTTGTATAACTTTAAACTTCACGCTATTCAGCGCCGTTAGCCGTTCATCAATACATGAACCTGTTCCTGAAATTGAAGACATAGAAACCACCGAATTTAGCCCGAACACGCTCTGTGTGTGTGTTTGTGTGTGTGTGTGGATGTGTATGTATTTTTGCTGTGTGGATGTGGATGTTTATGTATTTTTGCTGTGTGGATATGGAGTGTATTTGTGTGTCTGAGTGTGACTCTGTGTGTGTTCAGGCGTGTGGGTAAAACGTCCTTTCCGTAGCTGCGTGTAGCATGTGTAACTTAGTATGACATTGGACGGATCTGTGTATTGTGGTTGAATTTGATCAGAGCAGCGTACAAACTTGCAGTGAGTGTATATGTGAGTTTATATGTTGTTGTTGGTAATGGTGATTGTGTTTTTGGTGGTGGTGGTGATGATGGTGCTATTGGTGTTGGTGCGGCTTTGTGTTTCTCTCACCATTTGAGTTCGTAGGAGCAATGTGACCGATTGTTTAAGAAATACTGTTCGTAATCACGACGTCTGGAGTTCGATACAATTGGGTGACATTTTGAGCAAGAGTAATTTTCTATAACCTCTGTTTGTCTTATATCATGAGAACAAAATCGGGTTGACGAAAGCAGTTTAGAAATGCATTGGATGAATTGTACTAGTAATTCAGCTGTCTTGCCTCAACAGACTATAACACGTTGGTTTAGCCTGGTGTACAAATGAATTTAAAATAAGCAGTAATTGACACAACAATACGCTAATTCAAAGAGTGAGCTTCGTAATTTTTTTTCGCTCATCGACCAACTGGAAGTTTAAGGTAGGAAATTCTGACTGACATCCGCGACAACAGAAAGTGTGGAAGCACGTTAGAGACAGATAAAATATTGACATACATGCGCACACACTGAATATACATAAACATATGCAACTTTGTCAAGGGATTCTGTAAATATATATACATACATATCTACATACATATATTGTATGTAATGGTTTCATATTTCGGCATAAGGCCAACAATTTCAAGTGATATTTATTTTATCGACCCCGAAAGGGTGAAAGGCAGTGTCAACCTCGGTGGCATTTCATCTCAGAACGAAAAGACGGAAGAAATTCTGTTAAGCGTTTTTTCCGGTGCGCTAACAATTCTACCAACTCACCGCCTTATATTGGGTTAGCCCATAAATAATGCAGCTTTTTTCAATTACATGAACTAAAAATCGGAGAGGGACGGGATAAACTACTTCTATCAATTTGCTATAAATGTAGGTAGTAATTTTACCTTGTCCTTATTCTTAGGATATACATAGATACACGCACACATACTTGCATGTATATGATATATATATACACGCACATATACATATTAACATATACATATATGCTAATGAGCTGGAAGGAAAACATCGCATTTTGACCACCTACCATGATCACTGGACATTGTCCCATCTGATTATCATTTATACCGCAGTCTTCAAAATCATTTGGACGGAAAAAATATGAATTCTGTAGACGAGGTCAAAACAATACTGAAGTTGTATTTTTCGTCAGAGACAAGTGAATTTTGGAAGAGGAGCCTTGCAAGTCAACCAGATAGATGGAAGAACATTGTAGAAAATGAAGGAAAGTATATATTAGACTAAAAAAAGAACTGTTTATCTTAATTTTAAAAAATAATAGAAGTATTAAAAAATCGCATTATTTATGGGATAACCCTATATATATATAACAAATGAAAGACAGAAGATGGAATATGCGAGAATTGATTATTAATCACGACAATTGTTTCGAAGCGTCTAGCATCAATTCCTTTTGGGTTAGACACTCAACAACTAGTTCAAGAGCATCCAGTAATGCAGATGTATTTCGTCAGGTGATAAATAAATAAATGTAACTCGTTAAAATGACTGTTCTGCAATGTAACTTTCCGTTTTGTGGAGATAAAAACAGCCAGACGGAGGAAATATCTTCATTTATACGGAAGATCAAAAATAAAATCACAGATGACAAAAAGAGAAACGAACAAGCAATCCAACGAGAAAAGTATTTAAAATAACCGTTAACAGGTATGGATGTATAAACGCCCCCAGGCAAGCTCCATGGCGCGGGTACACTCGCTCATACAAGCGTCTGCAAAAATGTAAGCATACGCACACGTGAGGTTTGGTGCACTCATGATCACAAAGCGAGTTAATTATTTACTTTGTGTTTATAAGAATGGAGAGGTTGAAAGTAAACTTAAATCATCCATACTTTAAATTAAATAAAGTTAATGCTTACTCAAAATCCATTCTCACTGCATTGTGCGAAAGTATATTTATATGCATGTAGGCATCTTGAAAGTCGTTCAGAAATTCTATTAATTATCTTCTCGTTAGTTCACAGAATAGACAGGGATTCCTCAGAGCAGAGACGGCTTCTCCTGGAAATTATATTGTATGGTTTAGCATTTCGTTTTATCCTCCTTCAGTCGCCATACAAAATCTGTCAAAGATGTTGAATGTCTCTTATTGATTGTCTTAAAGCTGATAACATGGTTACGATAACGATTTTTAAATGAGTATATATATATATATATATATATATATATATATATATATATATGCATACATTATTTCTAAATCTCTTTAAAGGAGACTACGGCAGCAGTACCGGGTATTAATAGTTATCGCCAAGCTAACATGGCAGTCCAGAAAAATAGGACGAATGCTGCCGTTGATTAACTCCAAGAGCCCATAGCCTCTAGCTAGCTATGTGACACACAAGCCTGTGTCCATTACAACCTTCGAATAAGGGAGGTCATCAGCTTCCCCATGCATATGCATGTGCTTGTGTGCGCGCGTGTGTATATATATACATACATTTATTTGCATTTATATGTATGTATATATATATATATATATATATATATGTGTGTGTGTTTGTGTAAACATATATATATGTTCACGTACACATGAATATATTCATTAATAGGTAGGTATACGTGTATATACTTAAGCATGTATGAGTATATGTATGTATAGGGATATGCATATACATATATTTATGCATGCATGCATGAAATATGTATCTGAGTATGTGTGAATGGATAAATAAATATACATACACATATATACTTATATGCTTATGTACTTTTAAAGTATCAGAAATTATCGTAAAGCAAATGCAAACAGGAAAATGAACAAATAAATGATACACATCCACGTATGTGCGTGTGCGTATTTTATTTTGTTGACATTCCTTTTTGTATTTGCGTTACGATATTTTTTATCCCTTAAAAATATTACATCGCCAAAATATATTTTTGTTTCATTTCACAAGTTAAGAAGAGGTTATTCTCTGTAGAAGTGAATATACACATATACAGGTATAATTGCTTTATTCTTTCAATGTTTGCTTAAATGTTTTCTCTGACGATAACAACATCAACAATTACATGTAAAAGGAATAAGCTCGATAAATCTAACAAAGAAAGGCAAAGTATACCAACCTTTTTTTTTTGTTAATACAGAGAGCGCAGTAAACACAAACTCTTTCGTATTTATTGATCTCCCTTAGGATACCTGCACAAATGAGAGAAATATTGAAATGCATATGAGAAACTCCCAGGACAGAACCGAGAAATATTTCATGGAAAATGCATTGAATGAAGTCTTGGTTTAGTCGAACCTCTAGCGAAATATTGGAAACCCCACTGTGCTTGATGGAATTTTAAAGGCTAACTCTTCTGGGTTTGTACTTCTATGTTTTCATTCTTGGTAGGATTGCAGTTTGAAATATTTTTGAGGATTAATTTTCCCAGAACGGCGATGTTGAACAAAGATTAATAATACAAGCAAAAACACAGACGCAAGTAATTATAATTGCTTCTAACAAGGAGAATAGTTCCTAACAAATAATTTCTAATTCATGTTGAAGACCAGCAGTTTTCAAGGGAGGTCCTAAGTTGATAACATCGATTTCATTATTTGACTGTTACTTCATTATATCGACTCCCGAGGAACGCAAGACAAAGTTGATCTGTTTGGGATATTAACTCGGAACGCGGAATCGGTACAAACACTGCAGAATCAGCACAAACTCTGACACGGTAACAGTTCTGCCAACACAACCTCCTTAAACAACAACAGCAATGATAATGGTTTCAAATTTTTGCACAAAACCTGTAATTTCAAAGGACGATGACAGTCGATATCATCGACCTCAGTGCTCAGCTGGTATTTATTTTATCGACACCCAGATAGATGAAAAGCAAGGTCAATCTTGGAGGGGTTTGAACTCTAAATGTAAGGAGCCGGAACAAATAGTACAAGGCATTTCCCACAATACTATAATGATTCTGTTGGCTCTCTAACTTTAATAATGATAATGACGATGCTTTCTTTATTAACTATTGAGGATTGGCTAATCCGATTCAAGCACATGACCTGAAGTTTTGTGAGGAGGAGTAAATCGATGTTTTTCGACTAAAGCACCAGGACAAATATTGGAAACCATTGTTTTCCGGCGTTTTAATGAATCTGCAAAATATCTATTTAACAAGAAAAAAAAAAGAAAGAAAGAAAGAGTGCGTGATAGTCATGCCTTCATTGGTGCATTGTGGAGGCGCAATGGCCCAGTGGTTAGGGCAGAGGACTCGCGGTCATAGGATCGCGGTTTCGATTCCAAGACCGGGCGTTGTGAGTGTTTATTGAGCGAAAACACCTAAAGTTCCACAAGGCTTCGGCAGGGGACGGTGGCGAACCCTGCTGTACTCTTTCACCACAACTTTCTCTCACTCTTACTTCCTGTTTCTATTGTGCCTGTAATTCAAAGGGTCAGCCTTGTCACACTGTGTCACGCTGAATCTCCCCGAGAACTACATTAGGGGTACACGTATCTGCGGAGTGCTCAGCCACTTGCACGTTAATTTCACGAGCAGGCTGTTCCGTCGACCGGATCAACTGGAACCCTCGACATCGTAAGCGACGGAGTGCCAACGCACAACACACATTGGTACATTAGAGGAGTATATGAACAACATGAAATTCGTTGTTTACAAATGTTAGAGGCGCGTGGCTTAGTGGTAAGGGTGTTGAACTCATGATCGCAAGATTGTGGTTCCGATTCCTGAACCGCGCGACACGTTGTGTTCTTGAGCAAAGCACTTCATTTTGCGTTGCTTCAGTCCACTCAGCTGGCAAAAAATGAGTATTCCTGCGACCCATCCAAGTAGGAAATATATACCCCATGAAAGCAGGAAACTGACCCTTTTAAGCCGGTATGACTCGAAAGGGTAAATTTACCTTTACTTTTATATATTAGGACTCCCCCCCCCGTCTCTTATCACATACACACGAGCCAAACATCTTACTTTATTTTATATATATACATTTATAATGTAGGACACTGCATTAAATCCTCCAAAAATACAGAAAGCTCATGGATTGAACGTTCTTGATTATAGATCTAAACAAGAAACAAATTTTTACACCCAATATAATCCTTTCTACAATTGGCACAGGACCTGAAATTTAGGAAAGGGGATTACTCGATTATATAGACCCCAGTACTCAATTGGCACTTATTTCATCGACCCTGAAAGGATGCAAGACAAATTCGACATCGGCGGAATTTGAACTTAGAACGTAAATACGGCAGAATTTGAAGTTCAGGAAGTAGACGGATGAAATGATGATATGCATTTTTCCCGACGTGATAACGACTCAGCCAGCTCGCCGACTTTATGACTCACAGAAAGAGAAGAAGAAGAAGAAGAAGAAGAAGAAGAAGAAGAAGAAGAAGAAGAAGAAGAAGAAGAAGAAGAAGAAGAAGAAGAAGAAGAAGAAGAAGAAGAAGAAGAAGAAGAAGAAGAACAACAACAACAACAACGACAACAATTACTACTACTATTACAATAACAATTCATTCTTCTATAGGCATAAGGCCTGGAAATTTAGGGGAAGGGGTTAAGTCAATAACATCGACCCCAGTACTCAACTGATACTTAATTTATCGACCCCAAAAAGATGAAAGGCAAAGTCAAACTTAGCAGAATTTGATCTCAGAACATAGCGACGGGCGAAATACTGCTAAGCATTTCGGAAAAGGGCGTTCAACAAACGGCGGCCACACCTGCTCACCGTTAAGATATCGCAGGAGATGTCGCAGCCTCAGCGCATGTCTGCGTATCCTCAGCCCCGGCATGTCCAATCCTCCACGCAACAGGTGCTGACAGCAAATGGACCGTCTTCTACAGGAAGCGGAAAAGCAAACGCACCAGCCCGTTCAGCCACGAAGCAGGGCAAGGGACCACAGTTAGGCGGTAGTATATGACGGATGAGATGTCCGCATTCGCCACTTCCGCTCGACCTTTCAGAGACAGCTTCCTCTCAGTCCATTTCTGGGTGAGACTGGCCACCCTGTCTGTCACCTCACCCAGTTCTTGTCAACTTGGAGATCGGGACCGAACCAGACCCGAGCAATTTAACAGGGCCTTCCGCGCCCCACAACGCTGTCGGTTGGCATGGGCCTGCTTCTCCAGGTGCCGAACTGCAGTCTCATTAACCTTTTCTGTCACCAGCTGTGGTGGCAATAATAATAATAATAATAATAATAATAATAATAATAATAATAATAATAATAATAATAATAATTTTCACACAAAAAAATATAAAAGAAAGTGATTTCTTTATCGATCTCAAAGTGAGAAAGACTTTCCTCCTTCCATTACATAAAAATGATATCAAATGTCAAAGATATAAAGATCGTGGGGTTTTTCCCTAATTCCTTGGCCAAACGAGAAACATATGCCCTCGCCATCTCTGCGTGTGGCCACTCTGATCCTAATATCGTCTGAGTTGCTATCCGCCTGGAGGTCCGGACAAAAACAAATCCTAAGCAACTTAACAAGACCATGCATCCAATTCTCCACGTCTATACTTTGATATCATTGAATTTGCTTCTGTAGGTGTCAAGCCGTGAACCCAGTATATTCAGGTTAATTTTCACCTCCGGTCTAAGTCTTGTTTTTCTTTAGAATGATGCCGAATTGCGCAATTTTCGTGATATCCACCACCATTGCTGCCATCGTTCGCATACACCGACACGGTTCTTTCGCGTTCTAGTTCGATGGGAAGCACTTCATCGTCTCCAAATGTCGCAGTTGTGCACCTAGAATCAGTACATGCATAAAAATTTAGAGACGGCACTATTTACGATCAGAGAGGGTGACCTGAAACAATTCCAATAGGTAAACATTTATTCTGATCATCATGTTGATAATGTTGTACATTGAAGTGATCCAGACCTTGAAACCAGAACCGGGATTGGCTACAGTGAAGACAGAGACCAAATAGCTTTGATCGACAGCTCTTTTAATATATCTATGTCGACTAGAGCACCATCAAAACCAAGTATACCACCTACCATCTTTACAATGTATCGCATAATATGGAAGTTGTGGATAGGCCTGGTCGGGATCGTATATGTCCGCACTCGCCTGACCATGCTCTCAATCTCTTTACTGTCACCTTTGTCAAAATTATAGACTTAGCATTTAACAGAGATACGGGGCTTAAATTATCAAGTGCGTCCTATTTGTCGGCGTTTTCCTTCAGCTATTCTAAACCATCTGTCTTAGAAAGTTGGGAATATCCATCTTCCCGTTCTGATATCAGTCACCGTAGACTTCTGCCTGGACGTCGGTGCTTTAGAAATACATGTCTAGAAATAAAGCACATAGGATACACCATCAAAACCAGGCGATCTACTTCTCGTGATACTAACCTTTAAATCCTGTATCTCAGATGCAGTCAACGACTTCTCGCAATATTCTGCATCTTATACAGAGAGTGTATGCCCGGCGTGCTAACGTTTTTGCTAGCTCGCCGCCTTCCTATATGAAATATTGATGTGAAACTATATTGTTATTCAACATATTGAAGCGATGCAACCACAACATAGACAAAATAAGATGTCAGAACAATAAGATATAATGTTATACGAAGTTTTGAGTAGTCACGACTTCACTTTGACTTCAGTTTAATGAAATCGTAGAATCTCTGTCGTAATATACGCACTTTGGATATCTAAACTTCTCAGTGCCTACACCTTATCAGATCTGACGACAACTGACATTTTCTCAGAAAGATAGACAAAAGAATCGATTCTAATACCTGGTCGACCTTTTATTTATCGACCCTAAAAGTGTGAAAGGCAAAGTTGTTATCGGCAGTATTTGGGTCTCAGAGAACCGCGAAGAGTAACGCCACTCAAATAACACTGCCATTTTTGTTATCCTGTTACCTTTGGAAAAACTTAATACGGAATAGTCAATCACAGTGTAACCCTCTACCGCAGAACCACACACAGACACACACACACACACATATATATATATATATATATATGAATACGTGCGTACACACACACAGACAATATCTGCTAGTTTTGCGTTCTGATCTAGCAAATTCTCTCTGTCTCTGTGTGTGTCTGTCTGACGAATGAATAATCAACATTCGATATAAAATCCTAAATAAATATCATCTCCTGTTTTGACAGAACAAATTAAAGTGCAGTGAATTGTGTCGGTGAGATTGTTCTTTGTTGTTGTTGGCTGGTCTGAGATGATGACTGGTTGAATTGATGCACGAATATGCATAAACTGTATTTCTCGGGCCGCGTGAAGAAATAACTGACAACACCCACGAACAATTAACAGATTTTATGACTGCACACATATTTTTAACTGCGTTGGTCTTTTACAAATTCTAACAGCAATAATTACTTACTGGGTGAGACATTCTGCCTGGAGTTTACAACAAGCTTACTGATAAAGCAAATTGTGGCTGGCTCATCACAATAAGAAAATAATTGCGCTATATCCGTGCCGATGAAAATTGCTGTCTGTTATCTGCCATCTCTTTTAATCGGCTAGATATGGTAAGAATGGAGACACAACGTGTACTGCCTAAAAATTCTGCAAATACCACCAAAAATCGACTTTTTTATAGAGCACAAAGAGAAAATTCTAGAAGATTGAATTACGCAATAGCTTGACGCTGGTTGGTTGCTTAATAGACCGACCATTTGAAACTACTGTGGTTTATTCGTGATGTCGGATCGGTTAACTAGCGGTTTGGTTTCAAATCATCGCTACGGAAGAATTAAAGAACGATAGAAAAATCGAAAGAAACATTATGCTAATTTACAATGTGGAGGGAAAGTTCGAACGATGTGTACAAGTGTGTTTCTTCAGAGAGAAATGATATAGAGAGGAGCCAATAAAGCAGTCATTGAAACACATTAATATTAAGAAATAAAAATGATGGGTTCAGTTCTCGTAGTAGAGAGTTTAGAACCTTCGCTAGCATTGTCTGCTCTAGATAATTTGTATTTTGTTCTGACAAAAAACAAGTTTTTGTCAGAGTAAAAGCTAGTATAATGATTTGACCATAGCTACAATTCAATAATTCCATCGGCATATGCATATGTGACTCATATTCATCCCATAGATACACACACAGTATTTATCTGTCATTTATTCCTTCTCTATCTTTCTCTCTATATCTGTATGAGTATTTTGTCTCTTTTGGTTGATCTCTACTCCTTTTCACCACGCATGTTTCCTGTACTGCCCACCACCTCTTTCTCTCTTCTTTTCTCTTTTCTGAATTCATACAAAAAAAAAAAAAATTAAAGGCTTCAATATATCTTCATCTGAAGAATACAAAGAGAAACAAAAAGTTAAAGTACAGTAAAGAATTACACAAAATAAAAGACACCAGCAATTTGAATCCTCTCGCGTATATTCTAACCACTGTGAACCTGAACGAGATAAAAACAAGTTAATACCAACAAAAACAACAACAATTATTATTATTATCATTATTATTATTATTATTATTATTATTATTATTATTATTATTATTATTATTTCAAACACGCACACACCCACACAAACTCACACACACATACATACAAAAAGAAAAAAAAAAAGAAAAAAGAAAGAAGCATATATACATCTTCATACATTTCCATAAATCTTTTATACACCATTTAAAAAAAAAAATAAAAACTCTTTGCATCAAGCAAGTTGGAGAATTTCAAGAGAACCAACGCTGAAACACTTGAAAACTGGCACTGCAGAAATCTGCAGTTTGGGAAAACTAAGAAGGAAATACAAAAGTGAGAATTTCCTTTATAGTGTCCTTCATTAAAAGACCTCCTTAACATCTCCACTTGAATATTCTTTGATCTTTTTACCATCTAGAAACTTCCACGATCCAATATAATGTAACGCATCTGTCTTTCTGGCCTGTCACTTCACACATTGCCATTGTTTAATCCGAATAGTCATTTACTCTCATTCTCTCATCAACCAGACCACTTCATATTTTCCTCTATTCCTCTTTCTCACATCTTTCTCACATTCCCTTTCTGCCTCACAGCCTATCTATCTATCTATCTATCTATCTATCTATCTATCTATCTATCACTTCCATATTTTTCATATATTACTTTCCCTTACTTCTCTGTCTTTCTTTCTTCCTTCCTTTCTTTCTTTCTTTCTTTCTTTCTTTCTTTCTTTCTTTCTTTTTTCCTTCTTTCTTTACTTCCTTCTTTCTTCTTTCTTTTATCATTCGAAACTGCCTTTCACTCATATGCTTCCGCGTTTTTATTCGACTTTCCTAATGCCTCTCTCAAACCTTGCTTTACTTCATACACGTCATCATTCTCTCTCAAGTCAACCCTACGCACACACAAAGAAACACACACACACACATATATATATATGTATATATATATATATGCATATATGTATGCATGTATTATGTAAGTGTGCACAATGTAAGCATGCATGTATACGAGTGTGTATGTGTATGTGCATGCCACCTTGTTTGCATATGTAAATACATACATACATTTATGTTTTATATATATATTTCTTTCTGTTATTTTGCATTTTGTATCCATTCTTAAGACTAAATTTTATGCATCGAAATAACAGAAAGAGATATTGGTGACACACACATACTACATACGTGCATACATACAGACAGACGTATTTACATACACATATATACACGCATACATATGTGTGTGTATGTAAGGCATCTGTACATATGTTTAAGAAAACTCGTACATATACATATATATATTATAATGAATTTATATGTGCATGTATGTGCGTGTGTGCGAGTGTGTGAGTATGTGCGTTTTTGTATGTGTGTATTTGTGTTTTTATGCGTGTATGTGTTTCTGTATTAAAATCGAGTGAACATGCTGACATACATGGGTATCTATTTGTACTGTAGCAAATTATGTGAACTTATATGCGCATCAAAGGGCGTCATCGCATTTATGCTTACGCATATATATATATATATATATATATATATATATATATATATATATGT
>NC_068987.1:68390133-68395133 GCF_001194135.2 Octopus bimaculoides | reverse complement strand
GGAACAAATAAAGTAACAGAGGGTGCTGAAAAGTTCCTGGCTTTGGGTAAAAGAAGATATAGGAGGATCAGTTAATTATGATTTTATTCAACATTTCCTCGTCTAAGATTTACACACTTATTGCAGCGCTCCTTCAATTTTTCTAAGCCCTGTAAAAGAATTCGGAAGGTTGGGCCTACCATCAGGTCTTTCGCGAGACCTTAAAGCCAGGAACTTTTCAGTACTCCCTCGTAAGGCATTCAGTTCGATGCTCAAACAGTTTTTCAATCCACCGCACTGGATTGGTACTGTTTTCAAAGTCCACCTGGAAAGGATACAAGGAAACGATGATCTTCACGGATTTGAAATCAGTGTTCTGAGTGTCAAGCAGTTACGTTGAAAAATTCTTTCCACACGTTCTAGCATCTCTGCAAGTTCGCCGCCAAAAGTGTAGGGTTTTAAAGATATTTAATCGTTGTTTCTAGCAAGAAATACCACTATGTAAAGGCTCTCTCGTAATTTATTTTATTCATAACCAAAAAATTATTTCATTCGAGTAATAGTATCATAGAGAACAGAAACCTTCCCATATGAGCCAGTACTAAACCGAGGAGAGGGTGCTGAAAAGTTCCTAGCTTTAAGAGTATCGCGAAAGGCTTGGTTGGAAGCCCAACCTACTTTACAGGGCTTGAAAAACCGAAGAACCGCTGCAATAAGTGTGTGAATCTGTGAAGCGAATATGTTGAATAAAATTATAATTATCTGATTCTTCTGTAATTTCTTCAGTACCTTTTCAGCACCTCATGCGTACATATAGATGGGTATCACTTTACACATATATAAATATTTTGAACTGGTCAATAACATATTCAAAAATCTCTCTCCTAACATGTGCCAACTGTTTAATTGTCTACTATATATATATCGATTCTAAGCTACATCAAACATTAGATTAGTTACTGAACTTCTTTAATGCATTGCTCAATAATTTCTGAGCCATTCAGAGAGTGTATAATTGGTTGCATTAAGTATTACAATCTGTTGTCGAAATTCTCTCAAATAAAACTTAAATTGAAGTTTTAAAGGAACTTTTCCCCAGACGAATCTTACAGTCAATTAGCGCTTAAGCGAAAAATATATTAAGCATGTAGTTTCGGAAATGTTTGCATTATTAAAACTGCTTCTTATTGAAAATTATATATGTATGTGTGTGTGTGTGTGTGTGTGTGTGTGTGTGTGTGTGTGTGTGTGTGTGTGTGTGTGTGTGTGTGTGTGCGCGCGCGCTTAATTAAAAGTTTGGTTCGGTAGGATTTGAGCTAAGTCCTGCCAGTTGCTTTACCAATTATTTCAATCCTCTGATAAGTCTATCAGTCGCTTTGAATGTATATCTTACCGTTTCTTTTTTTCAGACGGTAGTGTAATAAGATTTGAATTAATATAAACAATACATCTACCCGTACTTTCGCTCATCTTCGGCGTTAGAGTTGCCACCCAGATGATGGTCGACGCTCGTCATGATATAGCAAGGTAATTATCCCCACTCCTATGCCACCCCGATAAACCAAAACATAATAAATTATTAGGCACACTGCTAATGATATTGATATTTTCTCCCTTGGAAATAATGCTGTATTCGTAAAGGGAAGGGTGAAAAGATAAATCATAGTAGCAAGGGAACATATATCATATTAATCATGTAAGAGAAACTGTAGATGAGAAACATCACGTGATTGAGCAGGTGACTTGTTCAGTGAGAAGCCATATTTTTTCCTTGTTTAATCCTAGCAAATACGTGCGTGTTTTAGAACGGTTCTCCTTACAGGCAAGCTTCTGTATACATTTTGTTTTATGCCAATCAAGATGGCGCTAAATCAATACAGTAAATTTTCGTCGGTGTACATAGATTAGAGGGAGAGATAAAATGAAGAAGTGCCCAAAACTTTTACTTTTCCTACAAATTCAATCAAGGATTCTGAGATATTTGTGCCACTGCTTCTCAACAATGTTAGCCATATATCTCGAGGGTCAGAATTTGGAGAGCATGTGTGACTAGCATTTTTACGAAAAGGTTGATCAGTAGAACGGATCGAAAGGAGGAGGAGAGAATGGCAATAAAAAAAGAAAAAAATAATGGAGCAAATAACACAAAATAGAAAACGTTGTAAAACCGACCCAAGGCTTCAATAAGAACTTGGTGCGAGATAGAGTGAAAGTGAAGAGTTGGTGGCAAATACTTTGCCGCATTCTAAGCAGGGAACATAATCAATTTTGCGGGTTGAAACGACAATCATTTGATTAAGAAGTGTATCTTAGAATTATCATGAGATTGTAGAACTGTGTTTAGAGAAGCATTCGTTGGTGCAGACTCGTTAATCAAGCAGGTCTTAACAAAAAGCAATATGGCCGAATGCATTTGAAAGAGTAAAGGAGAATAAATAAATAAACAAATATGTAAATAATAAATATTTAAATAAATAGGAATAAACAAGAATAAGAATTGATATGATAAACCAAGAGCCTCGGGGAAAATTGTTCGCGTAATAATGAAAATAATGACAAAGTGTATGATTATGAGAATGAAAATGGTGATCATGATGATAATGATGATGGTAATGATGATGATGACGATGATGATGCTGGCCATGGTGATGGCCATGATAAAAGATAATAACTGATATCTCTTCTACCTCCACTAAAACAGCATCATCATCATCATCATCATCAGCAGCAGCAGCAGCAGCAGCAGCAGCAACAACAACAACAACAACAACAACAACAACAACAACAACAACAACAACAACAACAACAACAACAACACTATTAATAAGTAACAATCTTTATTTATTGGCCACAAGGTCTTAAAATTTGGGTACGATACAAGGACGGAATACGAAATAACAAGAAAGAGAGTTTTAACGGAGTAAATTAAGGTAACAAAGTCAATGAACAACAAGCAACACCATATCAATAAGAGAAATGTTCCCAATTGTCTAACGGAGAGGGGGTAGAAATACCTAAAGCCAATCAAAAGATTCCATGGATCCAAAATTATTGTAGCTACTAATGCTAAATGCATTCTCTCGGTGATAAACAGAAGTATATTGAGAGGAAATACATTATCATGGGCGATCCTATCTTCTCACCAATATAATACACACTCATTATATTTAAGGACGGTTAGTACTTTCATCTCCATTCTCGGCTGCTACTGCAAATAAGTCTTTACAAAAGTGAAGGCTTGATCAAAAAGGGAAATCGTTGTCAGCATGTCCACCGTAACACCATGTTTTTTCTTTTTTTTTTTGTAAATCTACCAAATAGAAAAAAATAGTATTCCAGCCAAAGAAAGTTGGTAGGCATTCCTCAATGAACATAAGTATTAACCGAACCAGTCTTATATGCGACAACAGATGTTTTTCGTAATTTCAAAAGTTAAACAATGCCTGGACACCGGACAGGTACGTGGAGACGATTTCGTTGCTCCGCTGCTTACACAAAAGTGCCTACCTAACGGCTCTTCTATTCCCGTGGAGCTTGTCAGAGCTCTGAAGTGTTCCGGTAGCACTGCCAGGGTAGGGATTTGGGTTATTTATCAATAGAATCTGAGTTGAAAACTCTCTGGAATAGACTAGTTAGTTGATTCACATCGACACCAGAGTTCTTTTGAGAATATTGTCGTTCTTCAATGTCGTTGGTCTCCTCTAGAAAGCTACCGTTGAAATTCCAACATTACCTGACTAAACTGTAAGGGTCTGTCAGTATTACAGATACCATGCTAGACGCTTTTTTATTGAACTGATCTTAAACTAAAATAAAAACTATCAAAGGAAGCGCAGTACAAAAAAGTGGACTGACAAATTGCTTTAGTACCCACCTACTCAACATTCGTAGTTAAATAAATTTCTAACTTATATTTAGATGGGATTTATGTTGTTAGTAATGTAAAGACCAATATATTATTAATACACTGTTGCTGTAAATAGAAATCTACAATTGGTTTTCATTTCCCGGGTATTTAACTGATGGGCTGATAGGAGGGAAAATATTCAATTTGTTACATGGCGACATTATGAGATTAGCAACATTTATCGGTGAAATGCTTGTAAATGCTTCTAAATTTGATGAAGCCAATGGTAGCATGGTAGATCCACAAATAAATTCGCATATGGTGCATTTCTCAGCAATCGAACGTAAGCAATCCATATAAGAGCAGACTAGTAGATGATTTCAGTAGAGCATTATAGTGAACATTTCCATTGTCGAAGACAGTAATTCTAGCAGAACTTTAACTAAATCTGAGTACATATGAATAATATTATATCTATAGTGTTATGCAATTTCTTTTTTATTATTAAAGTGTATATTATGGTGACGAGATAGTTGAATCATTGGCAGACCAGACGAAATGCTTAGCGGCATTTTGATCTATCTCAATGATGATTACTTCTATCCATTCATTGCTAGGCAGCTACACCACCTCGTTTTTATTTTAGTCGCAGTTCAATTTGGAGGTTTTGGTGGTATGTCAACTTGAGCACTTATACTACATACCCACTACGTTACGTCATAAGACGCAATTTTACATGATCTCTGTCTCTCTGTTTGTCTCTCTTTCTCTCTTTCTCTTTATCTCTCTCTCTTTCTCTTTATCTCTCTCTCTTTCTCTTTATCTCTCTCTTTCTCTTTATCTCACTCTTTCTCTCTCTCTCCCTCTCTCTCTCTCTATATATATATGTGTGTGTGTGTGTGTGTGTGTGTGTGTGTGTGTGTGTGTGTGTGTGTGTATATACATGCTCAATCAAAACCAAACAGCCAACGGACAGCGTCCAGCTGTGTATTCAAACTCACGTGATACACGAGATGACCTGTAATTGCTAGGGAAAATATATGGCGTCGACTAAACGACAGTGAAAGAACACCGTCACCAGGCCACAACACCCAGCGCCGTAATCCAATATCACCAACACTGCGACGGGGAGTTCTGCACCCAGATACTGGCCAGGGAAACAAATACAGTCAGC
>NC_068987.1:68384252-68389668 GCF_001194135.2 Octopus bimaculoides | reverse complement strand
CTGGAGCATCACCTTTAGTAGAAAAAATCGACCCCACCACTTATTCTTTGTACTTATTCTATTGTACTTGTTCTATTGGTATCTGAAAAGGTAAGTTACCGGTACGTAGACACACCAATATCCATTGTCAAGCGATGGAGGGGGCACAAACACAGACACGTAAGCACATACTCTCTCATACGCGCACACACACACACACACACACACACACACAGGTATGACGGGATTCAGCTTCCATCTACCAAATCCACTCACAAGGCTTTAGTCGGCCTGAGGCTATAGCAGAAGACACTTGCTCAAGATTTAGTGGGATTAAACCCGGAACCATGTTCTTGGGGAGCAAGCTTCTTATCATACAGCCACGCCTAAATAACATAAAAATATTTTGAAATACTAAAGAGTAAATCTATTCAACAAAATCGCCATTGGCTTCAAACAAGCCTCCAGACAAATTCGGAATCTCTTGCAACTCTTTTGGATGGTCACCCTGTTTAAGTTGGGAATGCTACCATAATCCTTGCTTTCAATTCCTTTTTGGTGTTACAAGGAGTTTTGTTCGTATCTCGCTCAACTGCACCCCCACACATAATAATCAAGGGAGTTGCAGTCAGGGGAGTTATGTGGCCAGACTTTATGGGTGATGTGGTCGCAGAAATTGTCTAACAGCCATGACTGGATTCTCCACCTTGTTTGAGATGGTGCAGAGTCCTGTTACCAGACATAGGTTCTTCCAGCAGCCACCCTCTTGACCCAGAGCAACACTACATTCTCCAAGCACTGATGTAGGCCTCCGTGTTAAGCGTGAGGCTGTGTGTAAAGATGAATGGCGGCTTAACGTCGCCATCACTAGTGATCACACCAAACACCATGATTTTGAGTGGATGTTCGATTCTTATCACTCTCGGTAAATGCACTATCCTCGGATTGACACCCAAACACTCTGAAATGCTCGTGTTGGATCTGCCGGCGCGAATACCAAGCAGTACAGCATCGTTTCCAAATTTCTGGCAGAGTGAATTGCTGTTTTTCTCATAGACCGTGCTCAACTGACACTACTATACTGTGTAGTCGACAAAATCAAAAACTAAGACAGCACATGCGCGAAATTATAAATATAAAATGGCGACAATTTATCCATATGTGCGTGTGTGCGCGCGCGCGCGTAAATGTAATGAGCAACAACAGTGAAAATAGATGAGGAACTAGTTTTAACATATACGCTCTTAGGTTAACGCTTCAATGGAAAGAGACACACATGCATATATAAAGTGGTCTACAATTTACTTTGTATCCACCGCAATAAAGGCTTGGATTGATTCAGTAAGTCTTCCTCGTTTTCAGATCTCTTCAGCTCAGTTAAATCTTTTTTGCTCTTATTACCCTTTGAAATCATTGGCTTGTTTCCTGTTACGAAAAGTTACAGGAAAAGTTTTTCATTACTATTCTTACGCAATATAGTGACATATCTATAGCATGTGCAATTTCTGTAAATGTTGCATGTCGCTGTTCAGCAATGTCTCTTTTACTTGCTTTTTTTATCGCCACAGAAACTTACACTGTCCTCCAAAATATTTTCTTCACTTGTTTATTCCTTTTGTTCGAAAGCAAAATATGATGGTTGCTCTAATGCGTCATAGGAGAAGCAATTTCTGCCTTTTACGACCGCAGTGTGTTCAGAGCACAGTCAGTTCACTGATGTACGGGATGCTGCTTCAGATGTAATCTAAATTTGTTGAAATAATGACACTAGTACATATGTTCCATGTAAGCACGCGGGCACATGCGCAGATAATCATCCAACTGCTATATACAACCGAGCAATAATCGTATCATGTGTGCATATGCGCAAATATACACACCTTCAGAATGCTAGATGACTTGTAGAAGTACACACATACACACACATGCACGAAAAAAAAAAAAGACACAAATGGACCTCTGCTCGCATTAGCCATTCCGTCTCGAAACTCCCTTTTAGCCTGCCATCCAACTTCCCATGAGCATGTGGATCAACTCCATGTGACTTTTCGCAGTCCACTCAGCTGCTAAAAATGAGTAGTACATGTATTTTGAAGGGCCAGCTTTGTTACATCCTGTGTCACGCTGAATCTCCCTGAGAACTACGTTAAGGGTCAACGTGTCTGTAGAGTGCTCAGCCACTTGCACGTTAAATTCACGAGCAAGCAGTTCCGTTGATTGGATCAACTGGAAACCTCATCGTCGTAACCGACGGAGTGCCAGTTTATAGTATATAATTTGCTTTTATAAGGCGGTGAGGCGTGATTTGACAGAGATCTGTTATAATCAATTCCAGCAGGTACACTGAGATTTCATCGTTTGTTCATTTCTTCATATATTTGACATGATAGTTCAGTCATAAATTACAAAGCAAATTTTAGCTTAGGAAACTGATTCATATTTTATAGCCCAACATTTTCACACATATTTACAAAATGTATCCTTTTGAATAACACCAACACGTATGCACACTCTCACAAGCTCACGAATACATATTAAATTCTAAAGGCATTTAAATGTAGACATTGAGTTTATCGATATATCTAAATTTGCACTTTAATATCCCTATTAATTGATCAAATTATACATTTCTGGATACAACTATTTGAATAAACAAACGCAATATAACGGTAAATAAATAGAGATATTAGGTAATTTACGAGAGTTAAGTTTTAGTAAACACATATTTCGTTTGGAAAGTAGACTCAGATTGTTACTACTGTCAACAATGAGTTAGTTGTGTGTGTGCGTGTGCGTGTGCGTGCGTGTGTGTGAACGTGTGCGCGTTTGAGCGTGTGCATGTGTGAACGTGTGCGTGTGTTGTGATTCTGAGCTTGTATTTATTTAGGATTTGTCGGTGAGTTATTAATAATGGGAGTTTTGTTGCGTGGCGTGTATGCAAATGTTATGATAATTGTTTTTTATTTTATGAATGGGTCTTAGTTGTAGAAGTATTTATAAGGATTTGCTATATACCTAATGATTAGTACTTTTCCAAAATATGCCGTCAGTTGTGATGAAAAGAATAGAGGGAAGACATTAAAGGGATATCTATGGTGCCATTGAGGACCTTGTGGCTAAAGTCATTAAATTTGTAGGAACAGTTTCTTTCACCTATACTACATTGCTGTCTCCATTTCTAATTGCAATCAGACCCAAAGGTTTCTGTTGAATATGAACAATATAAATGTTGTGTGCTTTGAGGAAAGGGGATTTATTGGCGAAGCTTTGTAAAAAACATGCCTTGTGCAGGGTTTTTTTTTTGTTATAAAAGGCGTGTTGAAATTAGAGAGCTTCATTAGCGTAGATTATGAATATATTGTCTCCAGCGTTGATCAATTTTCATTTCTCAGTAGTGTGGCAAACGCTAACTTCCCTAAAATAATCGCACTACGTATTTCTCAGTATTTCTGAGCAGTCAGGATGCCATTACCTATTTGATAAGACAAATCCAAAAGCATCCTTTTCACTTTCCACCTCAGATGAACTCATTTCTGTATGTCTAAATGTCAGCTCAGCCATTGTCACTAAAAGGATAGAAAAAGGGAGCTGAGTATCTTGAAATTCTGAAAGATAGGCTAAATCTCCGATATTTACGTGTGCCTCAAACCCCTCTTATAATACACATTATCTTATTTAGAGTAAATGTAATAAGTTCTATCAAGAATTTAGAGGTTAAACACTAAAGAATAGGCTAACTTTTGTTATGTCTCAAGCTACTGCTATCTAGCACCGTCGGATGATCTCTACTCGGCTGCTACACGACTGCTACACAACTGCTACTCGACTGCTACTCAACACCCCTACCCCGGCCAGACTACCTCTATTTATATGTCTTGGGAGATCCTACTTCTTTACCTGGGAGCGTCGACACAACACTTTTACATCGGGAAGAAGCTAAAACATATTTCTGAAATTTTAATTCTAACTGCAGCAGCAACATCTTTAAACTTCCATCATCGTATCTTCTGCACTTCTAAGTTTGATCTATTTAAAATAGCATTCCTGCACTCGTAATTTTTCTGCTATTACATTCATTTTATATGCAACGCTTTTTATAGCGCCAGCTGATTTCTGCTGAGACATAACTTAAAATTTTGAAAAGGAAATTTTTTTTCAAAATCTTTAAACTATAATAAAAATGTCAATTCTTATAAATAGAGAAAAAGCATATAATATGAAACGCCAATAAGGAATCCAAAACGAAGGAGTAAAATAACAATGAAGCAGCAGTAGAAGAATTAAGTGACAAGAGTCAGGAGTAGTGTAGCTAAGAGAAGTCGGCATGTTTGTACTTTTAGTACACTGGTGTTAGACTAGTGAGTTCCAAATGTTTCAATCCAGTTACGCGCGCTCATGTTATGTTGCTATTAATTAGTGTCATAGATATGGGTTTCCAGAATTGTAAGCGAAATCGAATGTTGTAACCGGATGTAAATTTAACAACAATAGAATAAAATAATTACAACGAAAATGCATTCATATTCTACACGACCACTATTACAAAATATCCATTTGAGAGAGAATGTGGAGAGCTTTTATTTTGACCTTAGGTAACTGTGTGCAACTGGTGTATATAGAAATAGGCTAACCATCTTTAAAAATTTCAGTGAAAACTATCAGGACTGGATAAATATAGCACTTAATCAGACTGCGTAATATATCTAGCATATTTGAATTCAGCGACAATGTTAGGATTTTGATGTAATATTAAGTTTCGGCGCAGGCGTGGTTATGTGGTAAGATTCTTGCTCCTTCCCAACTACATGGTTTCGGGTTCAGCCTCGCTGCGTGGTACCTTGATCAAGTGTCTTCTGCAATAGCCTCGGGCCGACTAAAGCCTTGTGAGTGGATTTGGTACACGGAAACTGAAATAAGTCTGTCATATATGTGTGAGTGTGTGTCTGTGCGTGTGTGTCTCTGTGACTGTGTTTGTCCCCCACCAACGCTTGACAACGGGTGTTGGTATATTTACAGTCCCGTAACTTAGTGATTCGGCAAAAGAGACAGATAGAATAAGTAACAGACTTAACAAAACATAAGCACCGGGGTACTTCGACGAAAACAAATTGTTCAAAGCGGTGCTCCAGCATGGCGACAGTCTAATGACAGAAACAAAGAAACAACAGAAAATAAAGGATATCATCTCCAAAATATTTTACATTAAAGTTTCAATAAAAATGATAATTTTTTTTTCCGAAACGCATCACGGAAAAATGTTGAGGTGAGACACCAAATTGTAGTTTTACAGAAATGTAGATGCGTATTTATAATACAAATGTTTATCTATCTATCTATCTATCTATCTATCTATCTATCTATCTATCTATCTATCTATCTGAATATTGGAATAAGGATGAACGTGCTTGGAGGGATACAAAGACATACATAAATACAT
>NC_068987.1:68380401-68383538 GCF_001194135.2 Octopus bimaculoides | reverse complement strand
ATATATATACAGATGCTGACACATATACGTAGAAACACACTATAAAGAGAGAGAGAGAGAGAGAGTGTGTGTGTGTGTGTGTGTGTGTGTGTGTGTGTGTGTGTGTGTGTGCGTGCGTGTGCGTGCGCGCGCGCGCGTGTGTTAACAAGAGAGACAGTGATAAAAACACAGACAAATTGCACAAATTACTCGTGAAGATTCCCAACGAAATTTTTGCTGGATGCTTACTAGCTACGAGGCGACAGAAGCCAGACAAATCATTAGATGAATGATTGCAGAGATTTGGAGAAGCTACAGAAAAGCTGCAATTTCCGGGATCGGTCGTGCAGAGCAGTGTGGTAACGATGCAAAGCTAGTCGTGTTCAGTGCTGGCATAACCTCAACTGCAATACGCCGCTGCCTCTTAAGAAACAAAACGATGGACTTTGAGATTGCTTGTAACCAAATTCAAGGCAAGGACAATATATTCGCAACCCAGACGCCCATACGGTTGTGATAATAAATTTTTAACTACTACAGGAGTCGCAAGTTTGAGAGAAGAGATTGATTAAACTTTCAGACACTTTTAAGGAGCAGTTTTGGCTACCAATTATAACTGAAGAAAATGTTTTCTTTTTTGTAGTTTATGTTAGCAGCCCTATGAACTATCTAGTAACAATAAATCTGTGTGAATGCAAAGCCAAATCCCTGTTAAGCTCAGCGGCAAGAAAGGTCAATCTTACTGACTACATTAAATAATGTACAGCAAGAACTGGTAATAGGCTACAACATTTCTGATTGTGAATGGGAAAAGATTAAGTGCTCTCTAAGATTTCTTAGGTACAATGCTGTGCAGGAAGAACTAAAACTGAAGGTCACCCATCCAGTAAAGACCTTACTATGGGTCAAAGAACCTCTAATACTGAAACCAAGATATATATTCTTGCAGATGTGAGTCTTAGCCTTGATTACAAATTATACCTTGGCGACTGTTTAACATTTTGAGGTAGCTGGGTTCTGACGTGATACTTGGACATGATTCCCTAAACCAGTATCCGAGAGTGAAATTTGAATACAGAGAGCCTCTGTCTGAATTAACTGGGCGTAGGAGAAATGCAAGAACCACACTTCTTTCCAAACTTGCCTCCAAACTGTAAGCCAATTGCCGTCAAATGAAAATGCTTTAGAAAAGAGGATTAAGATTTCATTGCAAAGGAATTTTCCGTGAAATATAAGTGACGTGATCATATCCCAATGATGGCTGCAGATAGCCCCAATGATGGTAACTGATAGTAGCAGTGAGGGATCTTGACCACCGACATAAGAAGCGGATCTATATATTACTCTCAAGCGAGCAACTAACACACACAATTAATTGCTGACTCCTTTCCGAAGATAGATAAGATGGTTAACTAACTCGCAAAATATAGCGTGTTCTCAACCTCTAACCTGAAAAGTGACTCCCAATTCCAGCTATCGAAAGAGTCTGACAGAATATATGAATTTTGAGGTCTGTAAATGTTTGTATAATTTCTGATACTACTTTTTGGAGGTGATGTTAAATGAATATACAATGCCATCAAGAGAAAAGACTGCTCTAAACAACTATGTTATTGAATATATGATATCGACATAAAGAATATCAGTAAACCATCCCTTCAAAACTTCTACAAAGTGCAAAGCTTCATATAGTTATTTCATTTTTTTCATTTTCTCGCCCTTTTAAAGCCTAGCCAGGCTCATGGACCCGGTTTCTCGGTTTCAATGGCGTATGTGTTCCCCAGCTGGACGGAACGCCAGTCCATCGAAGCGTTACTCATTTTTGCCAGTTGAGTGGGCTGGAGCAACGTGAAATGAAGTGTTTTTGCTCAAGAACACAACGCGTAGCCCGGTTCAGGAATCGAAACCACAATCTTACGATCATGATGCTGACACCTTAATCATTAAGCCACGCGCCTCCACTCATATAGTTATGTAAGACTTAAAAGAAAAATTTTGTAGTCACAGAAGTTAGCTGCCCTGCAGATGAAAACATCTTTTCAAATTCATTGAGAAGGAGCATATTTATAAACAACTGCTTCGGAACCCACAGATCCTTTAGCTTAATTACAAATCCAAATTTATACCAATAATTATTAATGGATTAGCTATATTAGTTTCAAATTTTTCCACAAGGCCAGCAATTTTGAAGGAAGAACGTAGGGATAAGTCGATTACGACGACCCCACTGCTTAGCTTTTTTTCCAGAGCGGTAACGGTTCTGCTAGCTTGCTGCTTTGGTGCACTTAGTTATATCACTAAAGGTCTAAGAGACAGTTTGTAGAATCTACGGTTTTCAGACAAAGAAAGAGACCTGCTAAATATAATCTATAAATACATTCTGCGGGTGAAACTAAAATTACTCAAGAATTTTCTAAAGTTCGATATGAAATATTTTTTCTTGTTATTAAAGTTCCAGCGATGGAACATTTGCTTTTTATTTATATATATTTCTTTTTCTTAGAAATAACTTCTTTCTTCTAGGAAGCATTTTATTAAATAAAAAAAAATAGATGAAAAAGAATATCTTCTTTTTAATGCTTAATGTATTTGTTGTATTTACATCACTATACACACAAACATGCGCGCGCAGGCACACACACAAACACATACACACACCACACCAACCCTCACGCACAATATGCATATAGTGAAATGCAAAATTATAAAACATTTTATGACGTTCGTAATTAAAAAAAAAATAATTAAAAATATTTCAATTATACATGTGTTCCTTTATTTACAAATAATTAACTTTACGGTTAAATCTTTCACTGAAAATCATTTCGATTTTGATGAATCATAAAATACGAACAATGTACCGAGAAAAATATTTCCCTAAAAGATTAACCAAACGGATCACACGAGGGATTAGGCTAAATCACTAATTAAAAATGAAAGATAAATGAAGTAAAATATGAAATTAAGTATCAAATCGATGTGCTTCGGCTTAACGGAAGACTTTGGCGATTGCAAAAGAAGTTGAAAGGGAGAAAAAGAAGAGAAACCTTTTTTTTTTTTTAAATTACTCGACTTAATCCAAATAGTTCTCTTGAAGCGACACATAAAATTCTATGGGCATTTATGTGACTATTATATGGAAATTTGTTTATAACTTC
>NC_068987.1:68378157-68379545 GCF_001194135.2 Octopus bimaculoides | reverse complement strand
ATATATATATATGTTTGTGTGTGTGTGTAACTTATTTATCAGTATATATATGTCTATAGGAGGCGCAATGGCCCAGTGGTTAGGGCAGCGGACTCGCGGTCATAGGATCGCGGTTTCGATTCCCAGACTGGGGGTTGTGAGTGTTTATTGAGCGAAAACACCTAAAAGCTCCACGAGGCTCCGGCAGGGGATGGTGGTGAACCCTGCTGTACTCTTTCACCACAACTTTCTTTCACTCTTACTTCCTGTTTCTGTTGTGCCTGTAATTCAAAGGGTCAGCCTTGTCACACTGTGTCACGCTGAATATCCCCGAGAACTATCTTCTTCTTCTTCTTCATTTCCCACAGGTTACGGTGCACTCATGGGTCATTTCCTTCCACTGTTCTCCATTCCATTTATTACGTTATTATGAAAATCAGATCATCGAATATATTTCCTCTCACACCATGTGTTCTACAGATTCTCATTCAGTACAATTAACCCATTGTCACTAGGTGTTCACGCCTTTGTTTTCTGTCATCTACATATGATATTAAGGCACTTTTCAGTGACTTCTACTCATCAAAACATTCCGAAACTTTTATCATATGCTCTCTATATAGAACATCTTCAGCATTGGTCTAAGACACCACAATACTGATATATTATCGCGCATCTTCGTTATTCATCTCTAGCAGAGATGTACTATGATCGGTTTAATAGTAGACTTGATACATAAGCATTCTTTAGCACCAGCACCCATATTTGGTGTGACTTTAGCGGAATATACTATTTTGCAAGCATCGGAGACAAGTTGTCGACTTCAAGATAAGTTACAACCATATTCTCACTTTTCTAGGGTCACTGAAAAAGGAAAGAGGTGCTTACTTTCCTCTGGCTATGTTATATTAAGCGTAAAATGTCCAAGCCTCCATAATGTCTCTTTTCGCTTCTATGTTTAAAATTATTATCCTGAACTACATTCACTTTTCTCACTTGTAGCGCCAATCAGCCAGCACCACGATATAACAACCACGAACAACCTCCTCACACTACAACTAAACACTTTTCCCCTTTCTATATCTCATGAACGGTTTTGTCAAGCTCCGATTAATGTTATATATGTAAATACCACTGTAATAAAATGTAACAAAGAGAGCTGATACGAAGCAGAATCAAGCGTTTGCAATACTGACCAATATTCTATCAAAATAAATAGCATAGGTGCAGGAATGGCTGTGTGCTAAGTAGCTTGCTTACCAACCACATGGTTCCAGGTTCATTCCCACTGCGTGGCACCTTGGGCAAGTGTCTTCTACTATAGCCTCGGGCCGACAAAAGCCTTGTGAGTGGATTCGGTAGACAAAAACTGAAAGTAGCCCGTCGTATATATGTATATATATATATAT
>NC_068987.1:68370313-68378062 GCF_001194135.2 Octopus bimaculoides | reverse complement strand
ATATATATGTATGTGTGTTTGTGTGTCTGTGTTTGTCCCACCACCATCGCCTGACAACCGATGTTGGTGTGTTTAGGTCCCCGTAACTTAGCGGTTCGGCAAAACAGATCAATAGAATAAGTACTAGGCTTACAAAGAATAAGTCCTGGGGTCGATTTGCTCGACTAAAGGTGATGCTCCAGCATGGCCGCAGTCAAATGACTGAAACAAGTAAAAGAGTAAACAGTAAAGAGAGAGCATACACTGTAAAAAACATTCCTTCTGCAGGCAGCAGAGGCTGTTTAGAAATTACTTGCCATTATAGAAAACATATGCAGGGAAGAAGCTTTGAGTTCATAGTAGCCACTAGAATAGACATGACACAAATATTAGCAAACTTATCAGTAGCTCTACCTGAGATACAGCAATCACTGCTACTTTCAGTAATGACCACAACGTCAACAACATCACGATTATTACATCCACCAATACTAAAAATACAACTGTTGACAGGACGATCATTAAACCATGTCTTAATGATTCCATCATCCTCACAGACCACTACAATTAGCAAAACGAGAACGATTGTATATACTGTGACACTTTACTACTACTACTACTACTACTACTACTACTACTACTACTACTACTACTACTACTACTACTACTACTACTATTACTGCTGCTGCTGCTGCTGCTACAAATGTCACCTTCAATACGAGTACCAATATTGACACTAGCATTTATGCAATCCAGTAAATATCAGCATACTAAAAATCTCAATCATATTTCTAAACGTACGCAAAACATGGGAAACAATGCACACACACACACAAGCATGCAAGTATGTGTGTGTGTGTGTGTGTGTGTGCGCGCGCGAACGAGCGTGTGTGTGTATGCACGTGTGTGCACGCGCGCGTGCGAGAACTTGCAGACAAGCAGAAAATACAGAAGTACTCGATATTGAAACTGAATTGACAAAATATATCTATGAAGTTGAAAGTTCAAATTTCGTCACCCCAAGTTTCACGCCTCCGATTATTGAACAAACTGCTCCGTGATACAGGAAGTCGTTAATATGAATGTTCAGAAAACGAAAATGTAAAGAATATGCGATGAAATCGAATACATAAATAAATATGATTTGTTGATCAGGTGTCTATTATGAATTACATTTTCACATCAAATCTCGCAAAACTGCATATCACAGAGATATAAAAGCTTATCTGAAGAAACTTATTTCTGTAAAACATCAGCGATTGCATTGATTGAAACAACGTAAATTATCAAATGAATCATATAAACAAAAGCTGTTATCTACCAAACAGCACTCGAACAGTTCAAGCATAGCCTATGAAATACCTCTAATTGATATATAGGAATGATTAAAGAAACACTCAGTCAATCACCTATCAAAATTCAAGATCATCGAAGGATAGCATAAGGCTAAGTTTTCCAGCCACATGTGGTCCTCAGAAGAAACAGTTTTAATTGCTGTGCACAACGGAATATAGCTGAAAAATACAGAACATAGATTAACAGAGTAAAAACTTTAATCCAAGTGCAGTTGAAAAAGGACTAGTTAACTCCCTTGAAGCATCTAGATGTATATCATCCGTATGCCACACACGCGCGTGCACGCAGACAGGCACATGCAACTACAGCAAACAAACATATATTATAACTAGAAATAGATTCGCTAGGTGTGCGATAAAATACCGCATTAATTGCGGACCTTGATCGCATGCAGTAAAACTCCCTCTGTTAAATAACCCTATTGAGAATCATACTGCTAATGCAGAGCACGTTTGGTACAAGAAAAATAACTTGGAGCATGAAGTTGGTATTTCTTTCATTTAATACGTTACAAATGCTTCTGAACTCGATAATCAAGATCGGTGAATAACTACAAATTTTGAAATATACTTTCTACAATACATTAGAGCATAGGAACTAGCGATCGCATTTTCAGACAGGGTTGAAATGCAAATCAACTATAAGCAAGTAGTGTATGATGGACTCTCCCGTTGAAGACGGCATATGAGTGTTTAGGTTTTGCCGTACGACCTACACAAATGATTTGTTTATAGTAATCAAGTGTATATGCTGTACATTAGCTCAGTCCCTCCATTAAATTGAAGTTGGCTGAACAGGTTCCATGCGTCAGGTGTCGAAGTGATCGAGAGATGAAGTGTTTTGCTCATGAATACAATGTATCACGCGGTCTAAGAATTGAAACCACGATCTCACGATCGTGAGTGCAACACCCTAACCAATAAACCATGCTAATGGAAGAGGGAGAGATGAGGTGAAGTAGCTAGATAAATAAATGCAAAGTGTAGCTAGTGACACAAAGCAGCATAGTGAGTGAGAAACAACAGCGTTAGTAAGGGGTTAGAGTAGTCACAAAGTATACGGTTAAGGAGGATCTGCTTTTCCGTATAGCAGAACAAAACTAATTAACTTGTCACATGCATGTCTAATCCAATAAAAATATAGATATGCATGCATATCTTCGTAGTTAGTACCATCTTTCATCTGTTAATTTAAACGCATGCATACTCGCGAGGAGTCATAAACATCCAAATTTATAGAACATCAACGATGTACCTGCTGAAGGAAGAGAGGGAGAGAAAGAGAGACAGCATATGCTTATCAATCATTTAATCGATCGATCAATCAATCAATCAATCAATCAATCAATCAATCAATCAATCTATCTATCTATCTATCTATCTATCTAACTAACTAACTATTTGTCTATCTATCTATCTCTCTATCTCTCTCTCTATATATATGTATACACACACAAGTCTGTGTGTGAGTCTGTATGTGCGTAAATGTGCGTTTGCGCGCGTGTGTGTACATATCTGGGGCAACGTTCGGAATGAACTACAATAAGGATAAATTCTCTGAAGCAGAGAATATATATATATATTGGTGCATTCCTACAAATCGGCCAGCTTTACGACACACATCTATTCAGAGAAGACTAGTAAAAACATGGATGCATAATGTCATTATACTGGAAATACGAAAGCATGTGTGGGTGTGGGTGTGTGTGTGTGTGTGTGTGTGTGTGTGTGTGTGTGTGGGTGGATGTGTGGGTGTGTGTGTGCGTGTGTGTGTATGTTGTATACATATTGGTATGTGTAAATATTTGTAAGCATACGCCATAACAAATATATGTACGTATGTGTGGCTGTGTGAAATCTAATATAATTTGGAGTTAACATTTGGAAAGTTATGTATCAACATATTCTTTGGAAATACGAATGTAAAACACTCCACCGCCCCCAACATTATTAATATAATTAATCGTGGCTTCTGATTTCACTGATTCGACGTGTTGCTCAAAGATATAAACAGATTAATATCAAATTAATTAATATACTCAACACCTATTTAACCACGAATAAATACGCATGTATTCTCTGTCTTACCCTCACATTCTTTCTCTATCTTTCTCTCTCAGGTATTTCTTTCTCTGTCTATCTTACTGTCTGAATCTAAACTTCACATGAGCATATTCGCCTCAACTACATGTTTTATTTAATTTAAGAAAAATACTTTTTCTCCTTGTTTTATTTGCTCGTTTCATGCTACTTCACTGTTTCTCTAAATGTCAAACTCATAGTTTTGATCGTGAACTTAGCCCAACATCCTTTGTTTTGTTCCCGAAAAGCCATGGGCAAAACAAAAGATGTATTATTGGACCAACGATTATGGATTAAATATTTATTCACTCTCAAATCTATCTTCGAATTCTCTAATTTCTTTTCAAATTGTCAGATCCTGGAATGGCATATACATACATACATACATGATGGCTGCCCCCTCGTTATCGAGTATGGCCATTGCACGTAGCTTAACTTAACGGTGCTGTGATCGAATGTGACTTTTTAGCCCACCCAAAGATCTTCAATGTCAGAGTTGGCATCCAAAACTTTTACTGGCAATAGCTGGCTGTTGTTGTAATTGGGCTCCATGTACCTTTGCGTGTCGTTTAAGTCCTCCTGCTGAATCACACTCCCTTCCATATGCCCGACATACATACATACATACAACCGATATTCATATATATGGTCTACAGATGAGGTCCGGAGATTCTCAGTATAGAAGACACTTAGTAATGCTCAAATGATTCAAAATTAGACTTAACAGGGGATCAATTCTACGGAGTAAAGAATGGTTATAACAGGGACCAAGTTGAGCAGATATAGAGGCAATTATGCGGATAAGCAAATCAGATATATTAAATGTTCTTCTATTTCAATTTTCTTCGTTGTTTCAACTCTGTGTAAGTTGTATCGTCTGAAAGTCTACACTTCTTGCTTCCTCTCGTTTTGCTTGCATGCATACATACATACATACATACATACATACATACATACATACATACATACATACATGTTGTTGGCACTCCGTCGCTTATGACGTCGAGGGTTCCAGTTGACCCGATCAACGGAACAGCCTGCTCATGAAATTAACGTGCAAGTGGCTGAGCGCTCCACAGACACGTGTGCCCTTAACGTAGTTCTCGGGGATATTCAGCGTGACACAGTGTGACAAGGCTGACCCTTTGAATTACAGGCACACCAGAAACAGGAAGTAAGAGTGAGAGAAAGTTGTGGTGAAAGAGTACAGCAGGGTTCGCTACCATCCCCTGCCGGAGCCTCGTGGAGCTTTAGGTGTTTTCGCTCAATAAACACTCACAACGCCCGGTGTAGGAATCGAAACCGCGATCCTATGACCGCGAGTCCGCTCCCCTAACCACTGGGCCATTGCGCCTCCACAATGGCCCACATACATACATACATACATACATACATACATACATACATAAAATACATACATACATACAAACATACATACATATATATATATTGTATTTAATACCCAAACTGTTATATTTAATATATCTAATTAGTTATATTAAATTTGTTATATACTTATATAAGGCGTATCTGAGCTCATACTTTACGGACATTGAGTGCTCTTTCCTTTTTGCCGTCATAATACATTCTTGACGCATGCGTTATAAGAATGTTTCATAGCGTAAATATATATATATATTAGCGACAGAGGCCGTATTAATACCAAAAGGTAATATTTATCTCCACTTGAACGTGGATGTTCTGTTAGAACAGACGTCACTGCGGTATTTACCACGAGAGAATCTTTCCTATAGCCTTTTGGTGCAGAATGCACGCTTGTTCGTTTATATCGCCATCGGTGAGATAACTCCACACTAACTCCAGCACCGTGACCACCATATCACGTGATTTCGATCTTCTTTGATCTCATCGCTTATGTACGCTTAATCGCTAGAGATAGCAGCGACTCATCTCTTCGCTAGCGATATATAGAAAATCAGTGCCAGCAGGCACTGAGTCGTGATTAGACAGCTAGTGTATTCTCTTAATTTGTTCTGCGTTCCCATAGCCTGGATCCTTGGTGTCTTTTCTTGAAGATGTGTGTGCACAAGCTCACTATGTAGAATGTGGGTGTATCGACTTGCTTCTTCCGCACGTTAATCATTAGATAAATGCATACAAATGAATATTATATTAGTAACACATTTTTTTTTTAATGTTTACGACTTGTAAGCTCTGACCCAATATTATGAATGATGAAATAATTTATATTCCTTTGAGGGTTGTTCTTCCATAAATATGTTATCTAAAACGATTTTGGATAACATATTTTATAATGTCGAAGAGATTTGGCTATGACTTGAACAAAATGAAGGAACTGCGTAAACAATCAGTTGTTTGGAGTGCAGAAAGGGACGCAAACCATCCGGTAAAGTGAGCGACTACAGAGACATAAAAAATGTGCACGGATTCAACTTATTCTCGAATGCGAGAAGGCTCAAGAGGTTCACTGCTTACAGTGAAAACTCGGTGAACTAGGTCAGTTTTAGAAACAACTTAGTTAACAATTCTGATTTAAAATTAAAATCAAAAGAATTTAAGATATACCGGACTCTGTGGACCTTTATGAGAGATGAGATTTTATTTCTGGAAAATAAAATGCTTGACTTTCATTAAAAGCTCTACTCCTTTTAAGGTATTGAACATTATAAACATTTGGTTGTAAGAGAGAACACATTACATCTCAACGCTTCTAAAAGCAAGCTTTGCTTGTTTATTTACGTTTGTCGTAATTTGAATTTAACATGAGAGCGTCTCATAAAGCGAGATTTATATATTTTAATTTGCAGAGGAATTTGTAGTGGGTAGTTTAGCTTAATCGGCAAAAGCATCGCCACATGTAATGACGGGGTTGTGAGTCCGAGTCCACAGCTAGTCACCTACACTTTTCTGTGCAAAATAGGGATAGTTTATCCTGTTCAGGCTATATTATTAGCATTATTCTGCGATTGAGAATTTAAAAATCACTTCTTTAACTTTCTAAAAAAGACATCTCAACGTTTCTAAGAGCAAGCTTCGCTTGTTTATTTACGTTTGTCGTAATTTAAATTTAACATATATATATAGGATAAAATATCAAATTCATTGAGAGATTGTTTCGTATATTTCAAAAATAAAACGACTTAAATCTTACATATTAAAACTGAAAGTGTGTGTGTGTGTGGGTATGTCCTCGTTTTGCGTCAAAACGACTCGACAGATTTTTATTAAACTTCACACGCACATTGCTTATGTGTCTGGGGAGGTTTTAAGTATAAATTGATTTTGAAAAAATGTTCGGGCAAACGGCGGGAGGAATAATATTTGGGCGTGAGTGAATGGTGGGAGTAATTATATTTAAGCTTCCAAGGGAAATAACACATTCCCTCGTGGAAATAACTACCAAAGGAAAAAACCCCATTCATTTTCAGTATGCTTATTTCTTAGTATTTGAACTATTTTAGTTATTTTCTCAATTTATCCAATACAACGCTTAAACAAGTAAATAGTAATCTCCTAAACAATAGATCCACTTATTTCAGTTAGTGACTTATTCACGAATATACCAACACTAGCGCTGCTGAGGGTAATATTCTCTGGGAACGTACAAAAGCTTTTTTCAGAGTTAATTACTTTGAAATGTTATTATCTCATATCTGATTATTACGTAACATGCTTCACGATTTTAGTATACATACCTTATTAGTATTTTCTCCTAAAATCTGTATACTTTGGGAATGTATTAAAGCCCTTTCCGGGGCTACTGCGATTTTGTCATGGACCGAAACAAAGAGCCAACGTCTTGAGTGAGGGTTCATAGAAACAGGATAAGCTGCACTATAAAGAATAGTCATCCTCAAGGGGTTTGTAAAAGATTGAGCAACCTGGGGTAAATAAAGTAAAATAAACCGGCGATGTTATATGTATCCTAAATAAGACTTGTCATTGTACTCTATAGAGAAATATAAGTTGGAATGCTTCTAATTTCAGGTATTATTCTACTCGGTAAGCATTTCAACCTGCCTTACATAAACTGTATAATAGTGTATCTATCTATCTATCTATATATCTATCTATCTATCTATCTATCTATCTATCTATCTATCTATCTATCTATCTATCTGTATATCTGTATATCTGTATATCTGTCTGTCTGTCTGTCTGTCTGTCTATAATACACATCCATTTAAGCATATATATTTACATAAATATATCTACATGTACATATGTATGCGTGTACATACATATATATATACGTATGTATGTATATATATATATATATATATATATGCATATATTTGCATATGTATATATGTATATATATATATGCATATATATATATGTATGTATATAT
>NC_068987.1:68369182-68370115 GCF_001194135.2 Octopus bimaculoides | reverse complement strand
ATATATATATATATACGTGTATGTATATGTAAATGCATACATACATACATACATATATAATATACATATATATTCTCATCTATGTATAAATTTATGTATGCCCTATACGCATGCATATAAACATAAACATATGTGCATATATGTGTGAAATGTGAGTTTATATAGAATATAAGTTTATACACACTATTCTCAATCGGGCCCCTTTCGTTCCCTTCGCACTCTTTATATAGTGATTCGTTTCTTTTACTGTCGTTTTACCCCGGACATATATATATATTTCTTCATTCCCATCACTCATTCTCATTAGTTTCCATACGTCCTGTCAGTCAACTTGTTCTTTATTTTAATATGTTGGCTTCTTTTGTTTTTCAATTTATTTCTGGAGATGTTCAGTTTTCTTTTTTTACATTTTTACAAATATTTCACTTTCATCCTTCTTCGGCATTTTCTATCAATCTCTCTTGTGTCTGATGATTTTCTATTCTTTCTTTTTTCTTTTCTCTTCTATGCACAATATCATAAGGTCTATGTTTTTGAAAGACGCTCTCTATTTCAATCACTTGAATCTCACAATCCTTTCCAAACCTTACCCTACATGCTTTAAAAAGCTTTCAGAGATACCCACACAGATACAGGCAGAAGCATGCACTTTTCGTGCATACAAGCGTACATATGCATACATACATACATACATATATATATATATCTATGCATATACATATATATATATATATATATATGTATGTATATATGTATGCATGTATGTATATATATACATAGGTATATATGTATATACATATATATTATATATGTATATACATACATATATATATATATATATATGTATGTATATATATACGTAGGTATATATGTATATACATATATATTATATATGTATATACATACATATATATATATATATATATGTATGTA
>NC_068987.1:68366731-68368031 GCF_001194135.2 Octopus bimaculoides | reverse complement strand
ATATATATATATATATATATATATATATATATATACATATATATATATATATATATATGAGTGTGTGTGTGTGTGTGTGTGCCTGTGTTTCTACGACTGCATCCCCCACTCCACCGGTTAAAAACTGGTGTCGGTGTGTTAACGTTGCAGTAACTTAGCGGTTTAGCAAAAGGCGGTTATACAATAAGTACCAAGCTTGAAAGAGAGATAAAAAAAAAAACCACCGTCGACGATTCGTACGATTAAAATTCTTCAGGACAGCGTTCCACAGCATGACCACAGTACAATAACTGAAACAAATACATTATAAAAGATGTGTATGCATATATATTCAAGTATGCGCATGTAGGGTAATATATACATTTATATATTCATATATATATATATATGAACACGCTTGTTTATGTGCGTATATATACAGATATGTGGAGGCGCAATGGCCCAGTGGTTAGAGCAGTGGACTCACGGTCGGAGGATCGCGGTTTCGATTCCCAGACCGGGCGTTGTGTGTTTTTATTGAGCGAAAATACCTAAAGCTCCACGAGATTCCGGCAGGAGGAGGCGGTGACCCCTGTTGTTCTCTTTCGCCCCAACTTTCTCTCACTCTTTTTTCTTGTTTCTTGAGTAACGATAAAGGATAAAATCTTTAACAAGAATTTTATCAGGAAGCTAGTGTGCAAAAACATTCGTAAGGGAAATTTCTATTCCCAAGAATATACTTATTCGTTTATATATATCTATTAAGGGCATTATTACAGAATAATGCCACACACTAGACTTCCCAAATAAACACATTTTAGTACCGAATGCGAGGAAAACAACCTTTGAAAGAAACCAACATTAAAAAAAAAATATACTCAACTATGTATCGACCGATTTCACGATTACCAGAATGAAATCTAGTTTCCGTTCGTCAGCATATTATAGTATCAACATATACGGATAAACAGAATTCTCACCTTACCAAAACGAACACGCATGTATCCAACCCAGCAAAGAGAATGATGTTCATCCACATACATCGTTAAAAATGCGGGAATCTTTCTGAGTTGTTCTCTGTACCTCCCACATTGATGCGATGTGCGGCAGAAAAAAGTTTTTCTGCCGCACTTCACATCAATGTGGGAGGTTTACTGACTCACCTCGCATCAATGTGGGAGGTTTTGCTGCCGCACCTTTCATCAATGTGGGAGGTTTTTCTGCCGCACCTCGCATCAATGTGGGAGGTTTTTCTGCCGCACCTCGCATCAATGTGGAAGGTTTTTCTGCCGCACCTCGCATCAATGTGGGAGGTTTTTCT
>NC_068987.1:68365325-68365848 GCF_001194135.2 Octopus bimaculoides | reverse complement strand
AAAGGCTATACGGCCAGACGGGAAAAGTTATGTGTGTATGAACGCTGTGAGGCACGAACTTGAAAGTGGGGACGAAGTAAGTTCGCGTGTTTGCTCGGCGATAGCCAAGGAAGAAAAGGATTATTGACCGGAAGCATGTGACCATGCCGGTGTAAGGGGAAAAGAGAGAGAGAGTGGTAGAGGGAGAAACAAAGGGATGAAGTAGAAGAATAGGTGAGCAACGAGAGGAAAAGAGGAAGAGAGGAAGTACGAGGGGGGGGAAGGAGATACGTAGTAGTAACAGAGGAAGAACGAGAGGGGTAAAGAGCGATACGTAGTAGTAAACAGAGGAAGAACGAGAGGGGGAATAATTGAAGAGGAAGAGAAAGAGAAAGAGATAGAGTAGCGTCGGAAAATATAAAGTTGCGAAAACTACTTACAGATTGGTGACGCTGCATTCGGTCATGTAAAAACAAATAGTAAATGAGTATATGCATATATACGTACAGGTATGTGCATACCGACATCGACCTGTATGTATAGG
>NC_068987.1:68361612-68365268 GCF_001194135.2 Octopus bimaculoides | reverse complement strand
ATATATATATATATATATATATATATATATATACACACATATATATATGCAACATACATTCATGCATATATACATATGAATACATTTCATTTGAGGGTTACTCTTAACACCTCAGGTATGACTGCTTTTGAATTAAAAATATTGCTTCCTTTTGACTATCGCTAATGTCAATCTTTTGCTGCGATAGCAAATCGTCAAATTAATTAACTATGTTAAACATGGAATATAATGTATCATAATATATGTCATATTTGTTACATAATACATTTCGTAAAGTACATGAAGGTGATGAAAAGAATTAGAAGAAGCGTTTCGACGAGTACCATCCGGAAATGGAAGTAGTGGAAGAGGTTTGGGATATGACAAACTGCAGACTGTTTTATCCTAAGAATAAAGGCCTGATATGTATGTGCGCGCCTCTGTGTGTGTGTGTGTGTGTGTGTGTGTGCGCGTGTGTGTGTGTGTGTGTTTGTGTAACACATCAGATTTTAACATATACTGTATATGCTATATGTTGCATATATCGAATGCATTGTGTATCATATGATATCTAAGAATATAATTTGTTGCCAAATGTATATGTAGTGTAATATGTTACGTAATATATTGTGTAATACTTGAATTCTAATGAATATTATGCCAATTGGTCAGTAATTCTGTATTAACAGACATAACTCATACAAATTTCACTTTTTGTTAGAATAGGTCTTCCTCTTTAGTTATCTGTTATGGTTTTCTTCTTCATTAGAGGAATATAACGATTTCTATGCCGAGGTAACACACCCTCATTAAGTTTTTAGCAAAAGAAAGGTTCAGTTTATCTGACATCCACTGCATGCAGCAGGTTGTTAATGGAAATGATGCTAATAAGAAGAGTGATATGATCAGGTAACTGGAGAAGTTTAGATAATGTAAAGTTAGTATCAAAGATAGCCCACTCGGTGGGAGACCTTCAACTACGACCAATGTCTTAAATCATCAATTAGTGGACAAACTGAACTGCGTGGACAGACGAGTCTCGATTCATGAACATGAATGATCATGCTGCACAGCCTGTCTGAGGACAGAAGGTATTTAAGATGATGTAAAAGTTTGGATATCTTAAAATGTATTCAGTTGACACACAAGTTTGGAGAGACGTATAGAAGTCTGCTCTGATATGCTGAAAACATTTGAAGCCAGAAGAAAGTTTTTTTTCCCGATATGACGACAGGTATGAAATGCGGTTGCATCTCTATGATCATGAAATGAAGAACCAGTTTATAGAATAGAATTACATATTCTCTCAAATTGGGTGACAAATCAGGTGATCGGCAAATTGAGCTGGGTCGTGTTTTTCCCATCCATAGTAAAGTCCAAATCTGGGGTATCCGCAAGGTTCACGTTTTCGGTACAATGGAGAACAGTCTTCGAGAACAAGCATTTAATGACAAAGACGATATGAAATTGAGAAAGAGGTGTGTACAAACGTACACCTGAATGTTTTTAACAAATATTCAAAATTCGGATTTGACAATGATGCAGATTTATTGCTTGAACGGGACGCTATGCTGAGTAGTAAGTTGCCTTAGAAGTTGCTCAATCAACATGAGCAGATTAAATGACCTATGCAAGTTAGTAAGAATAAACAACTTTTATTTCACTTTTGCATTACTTTCGGTAAAGCACTCACATATTTGGAATATATTACTTTAGATGAATGCGGAATAAAATGCATTGTACAATACACGTCCAAATTAGAATACAATACATTGTGTGATATACATGAAGTAGGAACGGATGCAAAAACATTCGTAAAGAAAAAGAATTTTTCGCTAGTTGAAGAAAGAAAACAATAACCTTACTGCATTCGTTGTTTATTCATATAGAAGAGATAATTTCAATATGTGTATGTGTGTGTGTGTGTGTGTGTGTGTGTGTGTGTGTGTGTGTGTGTGTGTGTGTGTGTGTGGGTGTATTACATAGTTAAAATTGTTCAAATTCAACATAATGCACATTGAAATACATATGTAGAAACAGAAATAAAGAATTCAGAACAATAGTTTACACTTTACCTTATATTTCAGTATTTGAGGGTTAATATCCTTTTGTTTTCCCTTCCTCCTGTCACTCCTTTATTTCAATTTACTTTGATTGTATTGGCTTTTGAACAATTTTTGACTTAAAATATCAAATAACGCTTCACTCTATATTTACGATGTCATACATACATTCATACATACATACATACATATATATATACTCCTATATACGGATATATACACACATATATATACATACATATATATATACATATGTATATAGCTATATACATATATATATATATATATATATATATATATATATATATATATATATATATATATATATATATATATATATATATATATGTATGTATGTATATACAGATACATATTTACACATGCAAACACATGCAGGCACACAGATATATGTATATATAGAATACCAACAATCAAACACAAGCATGGAAAGTATGTATATATCATAATGTGCATGAAATATAAGATATATTTAATTTATTGTATGAGCATTATGTAGGCTATTAATACAGCAATTCTTGAGACGAAATTACTGCAATTATTTTCATTCATTTCTGTCTTAGTTATCACAAGTCCATAAAGAACTGGTTTAAGTTTGGCTTGCTTTAAGTTTCAATATTTGTCGTGAAGTGTTGAAGAATTGTATTGTAGTGCACTGGCTTTGTAATTAAAGTGATCTGCATCTAAAATAATTCGAAATTGCTTGACTCGATGCACTCAGTCGTTTACTTTTGGTTAAAGATAACTTTGCAACGTTACAAATCAAAAATATTAATTTCTCATATTAGCCTGAAGGCACATACTGCGGGGAAGTGTCAATATCACACAAGGACCTGTAAGTAATTTATTTTACCTACCTTGAATATATCCACAAGTGTACTAAAAAGCAATTTGTTTTATCGACCTCAGAAGTACCAAAGGATATGAACTCAGTTCGAAAATGGTCGTACCTAAAATATGTACATGGTATCTCTCGTACTTGTTGCTTCTCAATTCATTTAGTTATATATGACATCAAAGCACATGAAAATGTGCTTTAATTCTTTTTTTTCTTTTATTCTTTTATGGATCTTAAGTTTTTGAAAATGTTGCCGTGTATGCGCGCAGCATACAAACATTCTAGTCATATATATCAACTCTAATACATGTTTAATTCTTTTACGTCTGCTGTTTATTGTAACGTCTCTGAAGTAGTTAGCACTAAGCCGCATGTAATTTATCTGACTGAGTTTTAAATATTAGTTGTTAGCTAAGAATATAACCGTGATTTTATTTTTATTGGAGATTAGGTTATTCATTTGTGGATGTTAAATACTAATATAAAGAATAAGTGAACGGAGGCACACAAAGGGAAAAGTGGGCATGTGTCCGAATTCTGAATCCGTCAGAAATTCAGGAGGCAACATAAAGCGTTGCTGCTGTTGTTATTGTACTCATAGTGAGTATTACATCAGGGAGTGCATTGGGATTAACATCAGCAACAGAATATCTATAAGGCTCAATTTAATTTTAATTTTTTATAAATTGATTTTAATTGAGTTTTTTACCTGTAATTTTGGATTTTGTCCCTAATAATATTATTATATATATATATAT
>NC_068987.1:68357823-68359216 GCF_001194135.2 Octopus bimaculoides | reverse complement strand
GTAGCAAGGATGGCACCTTGAGCATAACCCTATGAACTAGAAAAAAAAATCCAGAAAAAAAAAACAAAAAGGCAGAAGAGAGTCACTTACTGTTATAGTTTCTTCAATGACAATATTGACCAAGGTTACCGTGGTCTTTTCAGTAGGCTTTTCTTTCCACGGCTAAACCTAAACTGTCCTCCCCTCTTTTTACACGAAAACATTACTGTGATACACGATCCCTATTGATCGCTTTCTTTTTGTTTTTTCTCGATCCCTTTTGATCGAACTCCCCCTTTTTCCCTTCCTACGATCCCTTTTGGTCGACACACCCCTGCTTTTTTTTCCTTCTCCCTCTCCAAAAGAAAAGCTCTACATTGTATTTGTCCCATCTTTGTTGAGCCCTGTGTGGCTAATAAAAGAAATGTATCGTTCTATCTATCCAGATATCTATCGTTCTATCTATCCGTATATCTATCGTTCTATCTATCTATATACCTATCGTTCTATCTATCCATACATCTAGCGTTCTATCTATCCATATATCTATCGTTCTATTTATCCATATATATATCGTTCTATATATCCATATTTTTATTATAGCCACACAGGGCTGAACACAGAAATTGGACGAAATACAAGCGTAGAGTTTTTCATTTTCGAAGTGGGCTGGGTGGGACTCACAAAGAAAAGTCAAATCAATAGGGATTGTAATCGTTGGGGTGTGTGGTGTACAAAAATTATAAATCTTCCCAAAAAACGGGAATAAATATTGTTTACAGTTTAGGTGTACCCTTGGAGAGAAAAACCTACAAAAAAGCACCAAGGTCACCTCAGGTAATTCAAAATGTACATAAAAGTAAATACCTTTTCTCTCATTTTCTCTTTTTGTTACAAATTTATGCTTAAGATGGTGTCGTCTTTCATACTCACCATTCTTGCCACATTTACCCATTTTTTATTGAAGCTTTCATTCGACAACGCTTTCCTCTCTATCCTCATCCTCCTTTTCAAGTGGTACTTGAAAAAGTTGACGAGGGAGTGACCAGAGAGGAAGTGTTTGTTTGTAAACCTTTCAAACGCGTCCATCACACGCATTCTTTCGCCATAGCTATCAGTGTTACTAAAACCGTTTTTCCTTCCCGTTTAAAGGAAGGTGGCGGAACAATATCCACGATAGACTCGGCTGATAAGCGGGCTCGACCCACACGCGACAGCAGCCGTTTGACGAAAGTCCACAGCTCTGAAATATCTGGACACTGCACGAGTGCGTGCAGAACGGTTTCGTCTCTCTGACCGCATCTCGGGCAGGTCGGTCCGGTGGTTTTCGAACCGTGTCTGTAGATCTTCTTTCGAACTAGTAGTGCGTCCCGATAGCATTGCCAAGCCAGGGATCTCTGGAAAATATCCATAG
>NC_068987.1:68354692-68355964 GCF_001194135.2 Octopus bimaculoides | reverse complement strand
CCGGTCGCACCGAACAGTCGAGCAAAGTACTGTTGAAAGGCCTCACACATCCTTTCGGGTTCGAGTAAACTGCATCCCTGTTCATCGATTAGAGACCGAATGTTGGCTCTGTCACCGCGTTGCGCCTTCGCCACCCGGGCTTCTCGCGCATCTTCGATCCCTTCGTTCCTTAAGGCTCGCATTTTAGCTCTGACGACGCAACCTTCGTGTTTGGCGTTGAGGTGTTGGTCGAGGGCCATCCTCGCAGCCAAAACGTTGGTTGCGCTGCCAGTTGTAAGTGCCTCTTCTAGTTTCTTGACTAAGTCTCCCTCTACTCTATTTCGATCTATCGCTAGTTCTTTACTAAACCTAATAGATTCCGATTTAATTACTATTTTCAGGGCAAACCACCATCGGTTGTTAACGATGTCTCCTGTTAACGCCCTCTGAATTAATTCGCTAATCCGATTCTTGTAAACCTGCCGCGCTGAGAGCGAAGCGTTTTGTTTCCAGTAACCGGGACCCTGCCTATGTGTCTTATCTAAGTTTTTTATTTGTTCTTTTGTTTTGGTTGTAACTGTTCTTGCTGTTTCTTTTTTTTTGCGCCAAAACGCACTTTGATATTAAGTGCTCTTGGCTGCCGCAGAGGTAGCAACGCGGTATTTTACCCTCCGCAACCACATAGAGGCTTTGTCCATTTTCGAGGTGGATTACGTTCGGCAATTTTTCCAGAGAATCTTGATCCATTTGGATCGTGATTTCAATGGATTTTCCCGTCCAATTGTCATTATGGACAACAGCGGTTTCTAAAACGTTGATTGTTTTCAAATGGAAACATATCGCCGAAGTAATCCACTTCGACTCAATTTCAGGAGGGACATTTTTTATTTTAATTTTACTAATTCTCTGTCCCATGTAGTATGGGACCATGATGAGTTCATCATTTTGTAAGGCTTCCATACTATGTATTTTCGCCTCTTCTTCATTATTAAACCGAAATTGCACCGTATTATATTGCGAACCCCAGTTTATATTACTGTTTAATTTTCATAATGTGTTTTGCACATTTCTCTATGTCTGTTTTTGTAATTGGTTTTGTTACTTTATTGCTTTTTCTTATTATTTTGAAAATAATTGTTCTTGTTTCTACATCGTCTCTCACTTCTTGTGGTGTATGTAATATTAAATTTTGTCCGGACGTTGAAAAAAGAGACCTTGTCTCTATGAGTTCTTTGTTTGTAAAATGTAGAATTTCTTTTTTTTTTTGTTTAAGCATGTCTGCAAAGTTTGTTG
>NC_068987.1:68347699-68352699 GCF_001194135.2 Octopus bimaculoides | reverse complement strand
TTCCCGAGCGTTAAACTAATACATCCATTTGTTGTTTACACCACCTGTCTTCGTCTGCTGTTTTTTTCGTAAATTCTCCAATACATATCTACTGAAGTTGCTGCAGTTGGTGTTTGTTATATTGCTGCAGATGTTCTTATTGTCTTCTTTATTGCAACTGCAACTAATGTAACGTATAATTTGCTATACTTTTATCTATATTCTGTTAATCGTGATTTGTACTCGAGTGTGAAGCATTAAACTAACTTAAATATGGAGAGACATCCAAGACATAACAGAAATCCTGAATATGAAGTTCAAGAGTTTTGTCTTAAGAGAAATTGACAATGGAGCCCAAATCAAATGTATGAGAGAAAATGTCAATGTAATGAAATAATGTGTGTTACACGTTAAGCGACCTTGTCATAGACGAAAACGAAGACATAATGGAACAGTTTTTACATGATGAAACAAGGTCGAGTGTTAAAATTTCAGCAATCTTAGGGAGTGGCACTCCGTCGCTTACGACGTCGAGGGTTCCAGTTGATCCGATCAACGGAACAGCCTGCTCGTGAAATTAACGTGCAAGTGGCTGAGCACTCCACAGACACGTGTACACTTAACGTAGTTCTCGGAGATATTTAGCGTGACAATGTGACAAGGTTGACCCTTTGAATTACAGGCACAACAGGAAGTAAGAGTGAGAGAAAGTTGTGGCGAAAGAGTACAGCAGGGTTCGCAACCATCCCCTGCCGGAGCCTCGTGGGGCTTTTAGGTGTTTTCGCTCAATAAACACTCACAACGCCCGGTCTGGGAATCGAAACCGCGATCCTATGACCACGAGTCCGCTGCCCTAACCACTGGGCCATTGCGCCTCCACACAGCAGTCTTTACAACCAAATTAAATTAAAGAAATAATCAATTGCTTCAACACATATTATAATGATCTATAATTGTATGCGCCAAAATAGAAACGAGAATATTCACTAAGATAATTTTCACGGGTATTGCACAGTCTCTGATCTTATACGATTTTTAAATTTATTCTCTATACCTCGTCTTCTAGCTTCAGAAGTATGGCCATTTTTTATGAGTTAGCCTCACTAAATCCTGTAATTTTTTACCTCTCTCACAGCATATGGTTCATGTTCATACCATTTTTCTGTTACTTTAAAACCACACGCTCGATTAACATTCCAAGTGAATTCTTTTGCTTGCGCAGTTGTACCTACGGTTACACTTTTTGGTGTTGTCCTCTTTCCCTGGAGATTCTGCATTTGCTTTTTGATTGATTTTATCGATCTTAGCCTTTGTCAGATTCGTCCTCATGTCTTGTTTCTGAGCAGCTATAATAAGCGTTTTGATTTCTTTCTGTCCGCCAGTCACAACCAGGGTTCATTACTTCGAACGTCTTCAGATTCTTGCATGAATTGGCCATGTAATCTCCCGCAATCTATTCTAGTGTTCTTCCTTCTGTTCTTGAATTCTTCTAGGTGATAGTGATGCGTCGGCCGAGAGCCCTCCTCTTCCTTTCCTGTTAGGCAGAGACTGTTGTTTTTTATATTTCGGCTGGCATGCGTTGTATATTGTGAATAGTTTCTTAGTTCTCGTACTTAGTAGCTCTACCTTTGTCTATTCTAAAGGGGAAGCAGGGTATCTTAAGACTAGCGTAGCCCGTTCATTTAATACTTTGATATTCTCCTTCAATGTAAATTTGTTCCGAGCACCTTCCTAATTCTTCTCTCAAACTCTTTAGAAATTTTATTCTTCATTTCTCATTCCATTATCGTATCGCCTTGCAGCACCCCCAAGGTATATACATCCCTTATTATTCTAAAGCAATCTAAAGATGTTGTGTTGTGGTAATTCAATACCTTAATAGTTTATCTTCGAGTCTCTAATCATAAGTAGTACGGCACACTTCTTTAACTCAAACTAACATCTTTGCTGAATACTTTCACTATTTCGATTTGTAAATCCAGGTTTTATATCTTCTTGTATATAGTTTGAGTTTATCCATATATACCAAATGATTTATTTTCACCCTGGTTTTGATAAACCCATACGTATTCTTTCAGTATATTCGTTCGAGGTATTAAAGCAATGACAAAAAATAATGAGGTGGGTGAGTCCTCCTTGAAGATACCTCTGTGTATTTCCACGTTTCCTAACGACGATTCATTTGTGCGTAGTCTAACGCCCATACTCTCATCCATGCTTTCTCAGAAAACTGTATTATCATTCCATTCGCTCCAAGTGTCCTCAGGCACCTTCTTGTAGTCTGTCCAGGCAGCAGCTTACAATTTCTTCTTTGTTACTCGTAACACATTTAGTATCCTTCTGTCAATATGCAGCTGATGACATGACACTTCACGACCGTATTCGGTGGCTATTTGCTATACGAAGGGGTGCTGAAAAGTTCCTGCAGGCCCAACCTTCCGAGGCTTTTTACAGGTCTTAGAAAAACTGGAGGACCACTGTAATAAGTGTGTGAATTTGAAAATGGAATCTGTTGAATAAAATCATGATTAACTGATCGTTTTTTATTTTCTCTTAGCCAAAGCCAGGGACATTTTAGCAACCCTCGTATATATCAACAAATCAGCTGAGATCGGGAGGTCGAGATTACTACATTGTTTCAGAACGGTCTGGATATCGCAATGAGGATTGCCTTCCTGCATGCGGAAAGTAAGTCGTTGATGCTGAACATGCATCAACAGCGAATGTTATGCCTTCCGACTAGTAGCTGTTTATGATACAAAGGTGAAGAAGCAAAATTTATTCTGGCGTCTAACATCACTCCTGGGAATAGTTTACCCATTAACCGCTAGTGAGAAATTAGAAGATTATCTTAAATGCACGATAGGGGTAGGACTAACTTGCAGGAGCGGATGCTTTTAAACCCTCATACACTTGGCTGGACGTTTCTAACTATCACACTGGTGCCGAATGGATGACTCAAATGTACTACAGATGAAATGGACAAACTTCATCGGATCATCTAGATCATATTAAGATAGAGGCCAATAGATAGGGATAGCGTAGGTTGTCCTCATATTGAAGCTGTCGGCTACATAGAGCATAAATATATCATCTGTGCGGTCGACCCAGATAAATTCATGAGCAGGAATCTGGTTACTGAAAACTGAACGTGTCTTTCCTGGTGCAGAAAATCCACGGAAGCGAGAATAGCGAATTAGTGAAGCGGGTATTGACGAGGGTAACCGTCAACAACAAATGAACGTTTACTCTGAAATGATCGATTAGAATACAATCAATAAGTTTAAACAATAAAAAAGAGAAAACCAGATAAGAGAAATATCTAATAAGAAACTAATATGCTAAGGATGAGTAGCGGACTGGATCGTAGGATGAAAGTCAATTCCTACCTTGACGACCTTCCATATCTTTCGGTAATGGAGGCATAAAGGAACTCCTGTGAAAATTCGCCGTGACTATAGGCAACGGAGGCTAAGTGTTACAAAAAGCCGATAGTAGACACTCTACTACCGTGGATTTCAGCACGGAAGACACAAATCTAGTGTGGAAAATCTGCACTACGTATTTATGCCAGGCTTGTTCGATAACCTTTTGATAGGTTTCTACTGCAACGATCAAGAAAACGGAAAAACATCTCAGCTTTATGAGTCAAGGTACCTTAGTTATGTTTAAAAAGGACCCGAACAATGGGGAACCACATTGATATTTTACAGCCTATAACTCTGCTAAACACAGATTCCAAGTATTAGCTAAGATGTTTTATGCACTGATTCTAGAGCCACTACAGCGAAAAGTACTGCCAATGATGACCCGCTGAGCAATGCAGTCGGTGGGAGATCCATCCATGTTGGTATTCTATAACGGTCTTGTTGAGGACGATGTTCTCGAAGGAAATGTTGTTCTCAAACTTTTATCACCCTTGTATCATAAACAGCTACTAGTCGGAAGGCATGACATTCGCTGTTGATACATGTTCAGCATCAACGACTTACTTTCTGCATCCTCACTGCGATATCCAGACCGTTCTCTAGCTGGATTATTTAGAAGAACTGAATGTCATGAAGGATGTCAAGGATAATTTCCAAAAATCGTTGTCTAGCAGTGTTACCAGAGTGCGGTAACTCTTCAAAATGTTTCGTTAGGTTGATCTATCTGAAATGAGCATAGAGGAACAAAACTATTTTGCATGAATTTATTTAGTGCTCGAGTATTGCAGATTTTTTTTAAACATATATTTCCTCAAGTAATCAGTCTGGTGTATATATTAGGTGTATAATGGATCTGACACCTGGATAAGTCCTGCATGAAGATTGTTTTACCGATTTTCCTTGGTTGAGACGGGCAGCAGTTTTGATCTGTTTGGCAAACGATGTTATGTGGTGGGTGAGACTGAAAGGACTATAGACAGGCAATTCCCACCTTCACAAAACTGTCAACTTTTTAAAATTTCCATTGAAAAGTAAATAAGGCTGGAGAGGAAGGGTTGCTTCTCAGTAAATTTATAGATAGGTGGATGAGCGTAGCGAGTATGATGCAAGCGAAGAGAACCGCTACTAAGTATATTTTTGTTCTCTGGATAATGAGAACTGGGACACGGCGCTTGCGTTACTGTTTAGGGTGACTGGGGTTCTGTAGGGTTTCCACGAAAGTTTCTTCGAAAGATTCCCCCTAGTTGGGGAATTTTAATTTGCTTCAAGATTTTTGTCTTTTGTTTTCGTTATTTATTTTCTTCACACGTTTATTGTACAGTCCTCGACCTCTTTTTCAAACTTTATGATTAATAATGAAATCATCATTACCATAATGATAATAATAATAATAATAATAATAATAATAATAATAATAATAATAATAATAATAATAATAATAATAATAATAATAAAAATATTGTTCTTCTTCTTATTATTATAGTAGTTGCTGATGCTACTGTTGTTTATGTTCATATTTATTTTCAATCTTGTTTTGTTGGCGAGTGTCTATTCTAATATTTTAATTTCTTGTTGATTAATTTCATTTACTAA
>NC_068987.1:68345420-68347191 GCF_001194135.2 Octopus bimaculoides | reverse complement strand
TGGGTATATATATATACATATATATATATATGTGTGTGCGTGTGTGTGTGTGTGTGTGTGTGTATATGTATGTATATGGGTATATATATATATACATATATATATATATGTGCGTGCGTGTGTGTGTGTGTGTGTGTGTGCACGCGATTGCGTGTGCGCGTGTCTAAGTACATGTATGTGCAGAAATACATGCACACATAGACATGCACATACACATGTACTTTGCCTCTTATTTTGCCTTTCAATGCTACCGTTGTCTGTCTTTCACCGTCTCTCTCTCTCTCTCTCTCTCTCTCTCTCTCTCCCTGTTTTTCCCTCTCTCTCCTTCTCATCTCTCTACTTGTCTTTCTCTTTCTCTCCATGTCCCACTACCACACCTACACAAACACACACATACACGCATGCACACGCACACACGCTGGTACACACAATCACAAACTTACACGTATATTTTTCATAATTCCTGTCTTTTCTTCCTTCTTTTCGTTGTTTCTCGGAGCACATCAATAATTAATCTTTTTCTAACAGTTTTGCCCGATGATAATTTAAACAAAAATAAAATGCTGTTAATTCCTACAAAAGATTCTGATTACAACATGATAAAAGTGTTGCAAATTTTGCTACCGGCTACATCTTCCATTTTTGCTTTTGTTCATTGATTCTATGTGGGTGTTTGTGTGTTTGTGTGTTTGTGATTTTATTAATCTTTTTTTTTTTAGGAGTTTTAAGTTTTTATGCGAGGCTGTTGGTAATGGTAGCAGTGGTGTTGGTGGTGGCATCGGTGATCGGTTATCGGTGGCGGAGTAAGTCTTCGGGAGATGTGATAGCAATAGTAGTGATATTGGTTAGAGGATAGGTTGATGCTTGTCGGAGGAAAGATGGGGATCGTGATAATACAGTTAATGGTAGTGGAGGTGTTGGTAATAATATTTTGGTGGGGATGTTGGGAGATGACATTAACGCAATAGTGGTAGTGGTGGTGATGGTGTTTGTGGTGGTACGCTTTTAGTGGCGGTGTTCAATTATAATATGAATGTAATCGTGGTAGTGGTTTCAATGGTGATAATGGTGGTGATGATGATGGTGGTGGTGGTTGCAATACTGATGAGGGTAGTGATGACAGTGCTGATGATGATGGTGATTGCGATAGGGATGATAGTGGTGATGATACTGGTGATGATGGAGAAATGATGGCGATGAAGATGGTGGTGGAGATGTTGGCGATACTGTTTTGATGGGGTCGTTTATCGATGATATTCTAACGATAGTTGAGTTGGTGATACAGCTGTAGTAGAAGTGTTAGTGTTCCGAGTGTCGTGGTGGAAGTTGTGGTCGTAGTGCAGTGCATACACAGTGATAATAAAGAGGATGATACAAGGTTGAAGAGGGTGGCGTTAGTGGCAGTAAAAATTAAAGAGCGGTGCTGGTGATATTCATAGTAGGAACTGTGATGCATAAAACAGTTATATTGAGAGTGATCATCACGGTGTGCCCGTGATATGCAAATCCCAGCTATGGTAGTTGTACCCATATTGCAGTGAGAGTATGGGATCAGGACACGTTTGAGATAACTGTAATATTTTGCAGGGATTGTGCTGGTTATTGAGCAATTTATAATCAAAATAAAAACAGCTACGACCATCCATGCTGTGTCAATATATATATATATATATATATATATATATATATATATAAAATATATAGTTTTAGGGAAAATAACCAAGTTTCAAGAACTCATCGATGAAAATCCACTATCACTTATAGAAAAATT
>NC_068987.1:68344218-68344644 GCF_001194135.2 Octopus bimaculoides | reverse complement strand
ACTTAATAGCACCACCTGATAGGATTATCTAAATTCTTTTTACAATAAAGTTTTGTTTATGGTCCATTCAAGTAGTGAGTTCTTATTGAGTGAGTTGTATGCAGGTATGGGTGGCTTGTCTGGTATTCTTTGAAGAAAGCTGTCTAGACTCCGTTTAAAGCTGATAGGATCCTTTTCCTCTTTTATCTGTTTCGGGACAATGTTAAACAGGGGAGGACCTGTTGAGGAAAAGAAATTATGCCGTAGTGTACCTATATGTTATGATCCTGAATTGGACAGGGGACGTATGGCTCATGGTCCCAGCTTTGGTTGAACCTTGAAACTAATGTTCAGGGCGTTTGGGCAATGCTAGCGGTATATTTTCCACATCGTACAAATGATGTACCGCTTGCGGCGGCGCTGGAGAGTAGAGCTTCGAGGCTATAT
>NC_068987.1:68340649-68344122 GCF_001194135.2 Octopus bimaculoides | reverse complement strand
TATATATATATATATATATATATATATTAATATATTATAATGTTAGGAATTACAAAATCCGAACTTACAGGGATATACAATTTAATAATATCAAATTGAATTATATAATAAAAATACATTAACGATTTAGAGAAGAACCACCACGGTGCAACTCAAATTATGAAGGAGCTAAGACACCATCTAGAAAAGCGTACTATACAAAATACTAATTTAGAAATCTAAAATATCCAAGAGAAAATTTGTAATCCATAAAATCTATAAAATTCTAGACTAAAAATTTTAATCAGTTTAGTAGATTTATAACAACGGAAGTAAATAAAAGACTACGGGTGTTTCATGGCCACATAAAAGTAGAAAAGATCTGGTCAATTACAATGAATCGATCAAGATACATACCACTCATAATGAGGACACTCTTCAGGTCTTGTAACTTCAAAAAACTTATTCTAATATTTAAAAATGTGATAAAATAAGAAGTTACAAGACCTGAAGAGTGTCGTTATGAGTGGTATTAATCATGATCAATTCATTGTAGATTGATCAGATCTTTTCCACTTTTATGTGGCCATGAAACGCGCGTAGACTTTTATTCACTTCCGTTGTTATAAATCTGCTAAACTGATTTAAATCTTTAGTCTATTTTATAGATTTTATGGATTACAAATTTTCTCTTGGATTCTTTAGATAATATGGAAGTGATTTAAAACCGGAAACGGAGGTTCTAATCTGTGCTGCCCAAGAGCAAGCCCTATGAACAAACTACATAAAATACAGAATAGACAACACATTCGAAAGTGTTAAGTGCAGAATCTGTGGACAAAACGGTGAAACCGTATGGCATATTACCAACCAATGTACGTCACTAGCCCAGAATGAATATAAGAGATGCCACGACAATATAGCCAGGCTTGTCCATTGGACTCTCTGCACAAGTATGGACATGACAGAGCAAAAAATTGATACGACCACAAACCTAAAGGCATTGTCGAAAATAGAAATTCAAAGATCTTGTGGGATTTTATGATTCACTGCGACCATGAGATTGAAAATAGGAAGCCGGACATAGTCTTCATTGAGAAAGAAAACAAACTATGCTGGATCATAGACATAGCATGCCCAGCTGACAACAAGGTATCCGTTAAGGAAGAAAGAAAAGTCGATAGATATGACAGGTTAGCTTTGGAAGTTAAGCAGTTGTGATCGATGAAAAAGGTAGCGGTAGTACCAATAATTGTCGGAGCTCTGGGAACAGTGAGCAAAAATCTCGAGAAGTACGCGGAACAAATAGGGGCTGCAATAAGGGTGGAGTACTTGCAGAAAATAGCACTGCTTGAAACCGCTCGAACACTCCGGAAGGTGCTCGAAAAATAAGAGGTGTTACCTTAGTTCACTGATAGTGAACAGCTGACACTGTAGTACATCTCCAGCGTTAGAAGCTGTTCAAAGGCAACAACAATAACAACAACCTACAACCACAACAACAACAACAATCATAATAATAATAATAATAATAATAATAATAATAATTTATATTATAGGCCCAAGGCCTGAAATTTTGGTGAGAGGGGACTAGTCGATTATATAGAATCCAATGTTTCCATGGTAGTTAATTTATCGACTCCGAAAGGATAAAAGGCAAAGTTTACCTCGGCAAAATTTGAACTCAGGATGTAGAGACGGGTGAATTACCTATTTCTTTACTGCCCACAAGGGGCTACACACAGAGGGGACAAACAAGGACAGATAAACGGATTAAGTCGATTTTATCGACCCCAGTGAGTTACTGGTACTTAATTTATCGACCCCGAAAGGATGAAAGGCAAAGTCGACCTCGGCGGAATTTGAACTCAGAACGCAGTGGCAGACGATATACCGTTAAGCATGTTTACCGGCGTGTTAACGATTCTGTCAGTATTATTACGGACGGCTAGTATACTTAGGAAAGTTCTTGGCGTCAGAAGTCACTTGTAGTCCAATGTTAGGAATTTTTTCCCAACCGTCTAATCTCTTGTGCTTATATGAAATACTACTACTACTACTACTACTACTACTACTACTACTACTACTGCTACTGCTACTACTACTACTACTACTACTACTACTACTACTACTACTACTACTACCACTACTACTACTACTACTACTAATAATAATAATAATAATGTTAATATTAATGATAATACAATCATTTACATCATTGATACTTATCGTATCAAAACCCACGATGATTAAAATAAATATAAAGCCAATGCTAGCGGTATTTGAATTCAGAATGTAAAAGGTATGTAAATAGTTGCATTCTAAATACCTCAAGGCATTACTGTCCAGCACCCTACAACTTCTGGTACAACAAAACCTCCAATACTGAAACATCAATAAGTAAAAAAAATCGTATTCATCTCTTAATAAGCCGTAATATATAGCAAGTACCATAGCGAAATATATCTTAACTTTCAAACTAAATCAGGAAACAATAACAATGGTAAAGTGCTATGAAGCCTGAGTGCCTCGAGGCATCGGAGAAATTTAGAAATATTTCACTCGGGAAACTGAACAGAATATTTGTAAAGAGAAAATGATGATAAAAAAATCGCCCATTTTCTGCTTTTATTTTTATTATAGACAGCCTATTCAAAATATATACTTTCAAATGTATGAATAATAATTTTCTTACCGTACAATTTTTATTTCAACCCCAGGTTGAAAAGTTTATGTGGAAATGTTAACGGCAAACGTGTTGAAATATCAGTAATATAGATATGAATTGTAAAGAAAAATAAATGTTAATAAATAAAGACGAAAATAAATAATGAAGGGAAAAAAAAACACTAAAATTTTTTTATAAATATTTATTCAGAAAAACATAAGCTCGTATTTTGCGGTGAAGATTGTGTGTGTTTGTGTGTGTGAGTGTGCGCGCATGTACGTATATATGTAAGACTACATATAACTCTCTTTATCGTTCTCAATTTTTATTCCTCAATATTCATTTTTCACTTTTTTATAAATACATTTATATGTGTAACTCTCTCCTTCTCTTTCTCTCTTATTCTGTATGTGTATCCCTCACTAGGTACGTATATGTATGTATCCTCCGACGCTACTCTATCTCTTTCTCTTTCCTTTCTCCCCCCCCTCGTTCTTCCTCTGTACTACTACGTATCTCGCCTTACCCCTCTTGTTCTTCCTCTGTACTACTACGTATCTCGCCTTACCCCTCTTGTTCTTCCTCTGTTACTACTACGTATCTCCTTTTCCCCCTCGTATTTCCTCTCTTTCTCTTTTCCTCTCGTTGCTCACCATTCTTCTACTTCCTCCCTCTCTTTCTCCCTCTACCACTCTCTCTCTCTTCCCTTTACACCGGCATGGTCACATGCTTCCGGTCAATAATCCTTTCCTTCCTTGGCTTTCGCCAAGTAACACACGCTACCACTGTCTCTCTCGGTTCCGTGCCTCATCGCGTTCATACACAC
>NC_068987.1:68338319-68340324 GCF_001194135.2 Octopus bimaculoides | reverse complement strand
TATATATATATCAAGAGAGAGAGAGAAAGATAAATAGATAGATATAAATACATATCATACACACACACACACACACACACACACACACACACACACACACACACACACACACACACACATATATATATATATATATATGTATGTATTTTCTATGTATTAATCTGTATACATACATGTATATTATTTAATGGATACAGTAGTTTTTATACATGAGTTAATTTACGTTTCATACGTATGTAGTGCAATAGCTGGACTGACTTTTGTAGCGTATCTTGCATGATCCGGCGCGAATTATATGATTACCCGTGAGGAAATGCGAGAAATTAACAACAAAATAAATAAGTTATGAGAAAAATGATCGGAAAACTTTAAAGGAACATAGAATAAAGGTGATGTCCCGTAACAATGCTAATGCTGAGTCTTTCTGTTTCTGAAAAAATAGATATATAGAATAAAACTATCCAGAAACTATGCTTAGACGGCATGTTTGAATGGTGAAAAGATTTAAGCTCGGTAAATTGTGTGACTATTCCGGAGTAATGAGTGGTCTGTTTTTGTTAGATAATAGAAATTTGTCGAGATGCATGCATCTTGTAAACATTTCTGGTCTTACGTTTTGAAGATGGCTGCAGCTGAACGACCCAGTAAGGATGTGTTTCTTTCAGCTGTATAAAACCTGTTCCTTTTTGACCCATTAATGTATGGCTTAGATATCTCAACGATGCTCTTATTAATAGTGTGCCGCATATTGTTGTCCATTTGAATCTAGATATGGCTTGTTTGCGAGAAGACTGGTTGTTGGCGTAGTCCTATATAATTTTGTTTCTGTTCCGTAACTTGGCGGGACAGAGATAACTTCGACTTCGTAGGTGACTGAGCTAACACGCTTGCCTCAGAGAGTATCTGGGTTCTTGAAGCTGCAATCTGCAATGGTCACCTTTGATATCTTTTATATAAGGGCCACAGGAAACTTTTACAAAATGTCAATTGAGAGTCATAGTAGACGTGCATCGATTGGTTGTTTGTAAACAAAATTATTCTCTCTCGCGCACGGTCTGTGTGTGTGAGTCTTTGTATGTATTTACATCGATATAAATAAATATATATAAAACAAAGTAAAGTTATAAGGTACCGAACGAGTGAAAATATGTATGAAATACAATGCAAATCTCCCACACATACATATGCAAACTCACACAAACACAATATCCCCACACTTGAGCACAAACCTACACATATTCCAAGAGAAAGCACATACATATATACACTTGCAATACGATTCTAACAACCATAACCAACACTCACACACACATACTCACATACGTAAACACGTACGTGCACACACCTACAACACCACCTTGACAATTACAACTCAAAATCACACAAACACACCCACACATACACAGATACACAAACAAACACGCAAATACCCCCCCACACACACACACACGCATATGTGCATACATATGTACACACACACAAACACAAACACAATATGCCCGTTTCCCAGTAAAAATCACACACACACAGACTCAAAAGAAAAACACACATATATACACATAATAAAATCACAAAAAACACTCACAAACACACAGATATACATACACACACATACACACAAGCATGCACACAGGCAATGACACACACCTCCCCGATAAATACAAGACACAGACTCACTCACGCAAACACACCCACACGTATACACACACACTGCACTAACACTACAAACAAAACAAACCACTCACAAATACAACAGACACACACATGTGCACACACATCTGGAAACTACATAAGCTATGCACACATACGCAACCCCCCACACACACACACGCGCGCACACACACACACACACGCGCGCACACACACACACACACACACACAAACGCATACTCAGTACCAATATGCACAAAATATACACATACACGCATACACACCACCCGGATAAACCCAACACACACGGACACACACAGAACCCCTAATAAATACAACACACTCACATACACAT
>NC_068987.1:68333457-68337841 GCF_001194135.2 Octopus bimaculoides | reverse complement strand
CACACACACACACACACACACACACACACTCACGTACACACATACTCACGTACACACACACGTACACACACATAACATCCCCACCAACACAAAACACACAAACATGCACACGCACACACACAGACGCACACATGCACACAAACGAACAAACACACACATGCGCACACATAACACCTTGACAAATACTAATCACACACATACACCTACACACACAAACGTGCACACAAATACACACACCATCCTACCAAATATAAAACACACACATACCCTTATATACACACCACAATAAACTCTGGTACCAATCAAAAACGGCCCCCACACACAAGCACAAGCACACGCATAGAGACATACACAGACACACACACACAGACTCACACCATTCTGACCTCTAGACCAGTCTCAAAAACCACTGAACCATGACAGACTAGCCCAGAAACAAAAATTCCTTTTGATTCCACATTGGTCTTCCTTCCCCACAATCAACCACCCACACTATCTATTAGAATAGCAAACATTCCTTAGCTACAGACAAGACAGAAAATGTCAGAAAGACAGGTCAGTTATTCCTCTCCAATTTTTTGTAAATTCTCAAATATATCTTCTTCTAGCAAACAAACATGATTTTTATTGAACTCAAAATACTTATTGTAGTCCCGTTCTTGAATACTTTCTTGGACACTTTCTTGTAAACTGTTTTTAATATTTTCTTATTATCAAAGATCGTATAACTGTATTTTAATACTTTTGTGATAGCCAGTACTTAACACAACAGAGCTTAAACAAAGCTTTCCATTTTACTTTGATAATCTTTTTCTAAAAAAGTAAAACCGGTCAAGTCAATAAACATCTTTAAAAGACCTTTGAATTTTCAAACCTTCTTTCATATATATATATATGTGGGACTGCCATGTTGGCTTGGCGATAACTATATATATATATATGTGTATATATATAATACACACAATGCATGCAGAGACAGAGACAAAGACAGGGACAGAGAAAGTGAGGAAGAAAGAGAAAAGGACTACACAACAGTCAGTAGTCACAATATGCTGATGAACATTGCATGGTAATGTGTACTAAGCTTTCATCAATTGTTGAAGGTGTTTATGTAGACGCAATTAAACAGGCAAATTCTCGACCCTCTCTGCCGCCAAGCGATATGCAAAGTTGGACGCAGAGAGATTTGCATGACCATTCGGTTGGTAGTCATTTTACTCATAAATTACTCATTAGGTTGGGGTAATGTAAAATTTAGCACTTTGCTGAAAGACTTAAGGTGTCGCCCAATCAAAGAACTGAACCTACAACCTTATAGTCAAGAGCCAAACGTTCGGCCGACTAGATCACACATGCGTGCGCGTGCACACACAGCGATAAACGCTCACACACTATACATAATAGAATGTGTGTATATATATATATATATATATATATATATATATAAGCATGTCAATATACATGCATATGTATGATATGCATATATAAGTATGTATTTGTGTGTGTGTATACTCATACACATACATGCCTACATATGAGTATGTGTGCGCGTGCGTACGTGTGTGTGTATGTTTTCATGTAAATCAATCTTGGATTATATAAAGTTTCCTACGTGATAGAACGATTCTATTTTAATAAATGAATACTCGCAAGATTTCCGTCAGAATTCTCTCTTCACCATTAGAGGAAGATGGAAATCTCATTGTACCCTGCTTAGTTTATTTCTTATTCCAAGCTGTCCAGTCTTTCATAACGACCAATCCTTTATTAAATTAGTTTTATCTCAGCACATTCCTTACCTTATTTAACTACTAATAAGTGCAGATAATTTGGAAGTCTTAGAACAGTTTGTTCACTCAACACATTAATACGTGTGAAAGGTCAAACAACTTCAGATGCAATATTCCTCTCAAGCCTTTATCTTTGTTTCCTCGAAACACTGAAGATTATTTGATGAAAGATGCTGTGCAAGGTCGTGTGTACTGCTGATAAAAGGTGCACACAGCCCGATAAATCAAATACACATTGGAGTTTCACACAAATAGAAGAATCAGTACAATGCATTACGTCATTCTAGCTGACACATTATCATTTGTTGCTTATAGAAATTAGATTCACGTGTCCTTTACTTAAAATGGCTAGGAAATTTTCCACAAGACACGTCAATTCAATTCGTCAATCGCAGAATACACAAACGTTGTAATGGATTTGCTTAGAATTGCATAAAATTTTACTTAGCAGAGGTTTGCTATCATAGTCAAGATGGAAGGCGCAAGTTCGCATTACTACTCGTCCGAGGCTATTTCTGGCTTAGGGCGACACTTTTTTCAAAATAAAAAAAATTATATATATTTAACTACCAATCTACCTGGAAGTATGGAACGAACCAGAACAGAAGTATCTTCACTGACGTGGTGCACAGTAGAAACAAGGCGACATAAGCCTATCCTAAACTGCAAACTAGCTTGTCTTAATTAATGAGGAATTTGATAACAGATCGTATTTCTTGAGTATGGTGCCGACCAACTCTTTTTCTGAAGTGTCCTATACCTTGACTACGCTCGTATAAAATGATACACCTCTCATGTGTCCTAGTTCGATAAGAAAGATTCTTACGATAATTAACTCCGGTAAGAATAGTTGCCAAAATGTACCGGAGCCATAAGAAGGTGCTCAACTGACAAAGCGAACACATGAATAAAAACTCTTTGGGTAGGGTCTATTACTAACCACTGAGTACATTTCGTTACCCAACGACGATTGATCCTGCTAAAAGTTTTAGTGTCAAGGAAGATCTTTTGTTATAATCCGATCTCTCCGAAGATAGAATTATTAAAACCTCTCTCTATAAAGTATTGCATAAGATAGTTTCCCTTGGCTACAACATCTTCAGTAATTTGCACAAGTCACTGCTATGCCAGCGAAAAAAAAAAAAAACTAATCATCAACGCCTACATTTTTATGAGTACTTTGACCAAAATCTTTTCATTTGCATTAGAATTGTTTCATGCCACACTTGTTCTCGCCATTTCTTGTTAGTACCAATTCACTCTGGTTCAAACGGGTGGAAATATTCCAATTTCATTACTGCTTGTGATAGTTGTGATAGACGCCTGCGACTCAAAAGTGAACAATTCTAGTATGTAGAAACCAAAAAGAAGCAATTTGCTCATGGTCTACCACTCAGTGATTTCAGTGTGTTTATTTTGTTTTTCATTTGTATTTAAGAACTTCTGTTGAGAGTCGCAGCAGACTGCTACGGTCCTTAGAACACTATATAAAGTCTTGGTGATATTTCGTTAAATCTCACCCCACCCCCGCTCGTATTCATAGAACGTCTTTTACTTTTCCATTTCTAAGAGCACCGACTGTATCTCGGTCTACGTAATCATCTTCTTTCGCATCAATAAAATGGTCAAGGGCCATTCCAATCGCTATGCTCGGATAATTTGCTTTCCCTAAGAGTCACTTCCGAAATCACTACTAGCTCACTATCTTGTCAGTTATTTGCTATATGTATGCTCATGCTGAATCTACGCTTATTTATCTTTTTAAAGAAAGCGACCATATAGTTTTATTGCCCGCTCCGTTATCTCACAGTTAACTCTCTAATTCCGTCTCTTTAAGCTTTCAATATTCTTGTGTTTAATATTCTTGTGCCATGACACTGGTCCATTTTCAAGGGTTACGTAAGGCTACATTATCCAACGTGTCATATCCTTAATTTATGCAGCAGAGGGTCATTTCTTGGAGATTTAATTCCTATTTTTAATAGTTCAAAGGAAGACGTAGAAGCCATCCTAATGGGTTTTCTTCGATGCTAAAGAATAAATTGCTATTCCGATTCTGACTTATTGTATGGCTGTCAGTTGAAACGGTGTTAGTTGAGAGTTTGTATTGTCTGATGGTGAGGGTAATGTCGGTGGAAACAAGAATGTTGCCACTCCTACTTCTAGAGATCCCTAGCCAATAACGGAGCCTCTAGTTGGTGGCTCGAACGGCTAGAAATAGCACCGAAATCATCTCGAATCACACATTCACATCTTAGTAAAAAAAAAAAATTGGATGATGTGATTTTCTTGCAGATTGGGAAAAAGAATGGTCATGACAGGAATGCTTTTACAGTTCTATATTTAAGAGATGAGGAATTATGTACATTATTTACATTATTTACATTTGACGGATATTTGTCCTCATCATGTTTGTTGTTAACACAACGTTTCGGCTGATATACCCTAGAGCCTTCATCAGGCGTCTTGGGGAAATTTCGAAACTGGGTTCTCATTCCTAAGGTATTTTTCGATGTTATTATTATTATTATTATTATTATTATTATTATTATTATTATTATTATTATGTTGTTGTTGTTCTTTTTTCTTCTTTC
>NC_068987.1:68324482-68332551 GCF_001194135.2 Octopus bimaculoides | reverse complement strand
GGTTAATAAGCTTTGATCTTGAGCAGCCAATATTAGTATTATTATTATTATTGTTATTATTATTATTATTATTATTATTATTATTATTATTATTATTATTATTATTATTATTATTATTCAGGTCACTGCCTGGAATCGAACCCATGTATGGAAAAATGGTGACCACCTTCCCCTGTGGGGTGAAATTAAAATAATAGACAGAGAACACCACTGGAATATACGAAAACTAAAAAAAAGTAGCACATATGCTAGGGCACAACGATCTTCTAAGCAGACTGAGTGCAGATATAAGTAGCATATGGGAACCGGTATTAAGGAAGGATAGGAAAATATTAGATTTATAATCCCTAAAATTCACTCCATAATTGCCCAGTAACATATAGCGCAGTGGTTAAGAGCGCGGGCCCAAGATTCCGAGTTCGATTCCAAGCAGTGATCTGAATAATAATAATAATAATAATAATAACAACAACAACAATAACAACAACATCGAAAAATACCAGATTTTCCCGTGATGCGATCAGCTTTATGTGCTTTTGATCCGGTGCCAGAAGATATGGCGCCCACTGAGCAGAAACCTTCGTCATTCCAAGTTCATTGTACTGAATATTTTCAACTCTCTCACGGAATATGCTTATAGCATTGGTTATTTCATTTATATCCAATCGCCTGTCATCCATCACCATGTGATGAACACGATCAAAGTTTTCCATGGTGATGACAGTTGTAGAACATCCAGATCTTGAGTCATCTTCAGAACTTCCATTTCCTCTTCTAAATTCAGCTGCCCACTTTTGCACTGTCATTTCCTAATGCAACAACCACGTCAGCATGAATCACCTTAGCGGATACACCTTTTTTTTTTTGCAAGTACTTGATAACACCATGATGCCAAATTTTGTCAATTTTCAAGAGACGTGGCTACTAGGGACACTTGATTTTTTTTTTGAATAGTCAAATGTGAATTTACCTGGAAAGAAGCAACCAGTTATTGATAAGAAAATTTGAACACATGCAACATTTTATTTTTCTACCATCATTCTTTTATAGTCAGCCTATTTTGTTTGCGTTTGTCTTGTAATCACTAATCGTTTGATATGTTTTGCTATAATTGAGGCTACTATCCCAAGTGTAACGAAGATTATCAAAGAGGTTCTGGTAATGAATAAAAACCTGGTCCTCCTTTTTTTCTCCTGTACCTTTGTGTATTAGAAATTGATCTTTACAGCTTTATGTCATTTTAACATCCTTTTTGCTTGTTTCTAGACGAGCATTCATTCTTTATTTTATTACTGTGAAGACTTTGATACTCTAGGAAAGCAATATATGGCTCTGTGTGGTTTGGGATTAGTTGGTTCTTTCATTTTGGATCTGAACCTGTTCCTCATTTAGTGGGATACTCAAGTGCTGTTTCTGAATTATTTGCCTGTCAAAGTTTTTAACCAGACAGTTGGAAATTTAACATTTTCCGATATTTTCCATTTGCTAATTTAACTTTTCTTCTCTTACCTGCATTTGTTCTTGCACTGAAATTCTTTTCATCATTGTTTGATTTTGTGCTTGTTATTCTTAAGATTCTTGCCTTTGGCAATTCATCTGCTGTCCACTCCACCCTAATCTTATGATTTTCTTGCTGTTGGTGAAGTATTCATTTTTTGATTCATTTTACAATCAAGTTCTTAGTAAAATCTTGGTTTCTGGTTTAAGGCAAATTGCTTGTTTTGTTCAAAGAAATGTCGCTTTTCATAAGGTTTGATTCTTTGTGTTTCAGTAAGGCTGTCTTGTTTTGGATGTTCTTTGATTCCGGTTATAGCTTTTTGTTTTACGCAGTATTTTTGAAGAATTTGTCCCCGTTAAAAATGTTCCTTCCCACCCTTCTACCGTTTATTATTATTATTATTATTATTATTATTATTATTATTATTATTATTATTATTATTGGTGGTGTTGTTGTTGTTATCGAGCTAGTGCATGATAACTTAAGTAGCAGGTATGTTAGCTTACCTTGAAATTTTGTGACAGCATGTCTTCCCAAATCTCAAGAATTTTACTAAGATTCTCGCAGAATATAGGATGGTCACATTATGTATAATTTCTGGTTTAAATATATTTTCGTGATTATAAGGGTGTCTATTTACTTCTGTCATGTCTGTGTATGCATGTATATATATATATGTGTGTGTGTGTGTGTGTGTGTCTGTGCGTGTGTGTGTGCGTGTGTGTGTGTTGTGCTGTGCTAACCTACTATACACATTCAAGAGATGATCGATACTTTCGCCTCCTTTCCTCAGCTTGAGTCAGATACAGCTGGTTTTCTTGTACTTTCCCTCACTCAGTCTAAGAGTTGGATTCATCACAGACAAAGAGACAATCCATGCAGTGAAAACACCCCTCCTCACCTGTTCCAAAGAAGGCCGAAGTCATTTCATCTGTAGGAGAGGCAATGGCCTCAGTTATTTTTTTTCTTTTGGTGGGGGGATGCAAAAGGCATTACGTTTATTGGCTATCTTTAAAAGAGCCATACCATCAATGGAGAATACTATGCCAACATGCTGGGGCAGTTACAGAAGTCTATCAAGACCAAACTTCCAGAATGTCCAACGAAAGTGGTCTTGTTTCATGATGACAATGTTCCAGTACACCAGGTGTTGGTTTCAATGGTGTGACTGAGGCTTTAAACTGGTTGATCAGAGTCCATGTTCTCCTGATGTCGTCTCATCTGACTACCATGTGTTCCCGAACATATCGCGATGAGGATGACGTCATATCTATAGTTGATAACTTTTCTGAGGAACAGGATGAAATCTTTTTCACAAATGGGTTACAAGCACTGTAACACCGATGGAAGAAGTGTGTGTACCGCAATTGGCGGTCTATGTTGAAAAGTAAACCTCATTTGGTCACATTCCATATGAGTGCTTTGTCAGCTGTGAACTTTTTAGCTGACCCTCGAATAGTTAGACTAGAATCCACGAAGAAAATCAAGAAGAGATAGAAAAATAAAGAAAAACTCCACATGAACTATAAATACAGGAGAAGGGATAGAACCTTCACAGAGAAAGAATAATTATAAAACATCTATTGCAGAACTACAAAAATATTTAGTAAACACAACGGAAAATTTAATACAAATATTTACAAAACACAAATAAAATATGCGTTGCGTCTTCAAAACAAATCAATAAATAGAAAAGATATAATGATTTAAGAGATCGATCTATAGTGGATGTAGAAACAGGTAAAGAAATTATTAATGAAACAGTAAAATGGGACAACAAAGAGTAAATTGTGGCCAAGAAAGTTACTTCATGTTCAATAACTGACAAGCGGAATTGATATTGCAAAACACGGCACTCCTGAGAAGCGCAGAATGATATCGAAATACTTTGATTGCAATTCAAGATAAAAGCTTCCCCACCTCAGAAAAATAGAAAAGAAAAGCATTATGATATAATATAATAATGTATAAATGCAACTCGAGAAAACGTTGAGACTAGATTCTGATACCCTGATACTTTATGTCAATGTCACTGACATTGATCCGCAGTTTTCTGAGCTGGGCATTTCTGACTCCATCTAGAAGAGCATTCAAAAATCATTTGTTTATTTCCCTTTCTTCTTTGAATAACTTTTTTTAATGAGCAAAACAGCGATGGCCAGGTTGGACTCTTTATAAGAAACTATGTCATTAATATAAAATACCTTAATAAAAGATGTACAAACACACAAGTCAAAAAGATTTCAAATGACAAATTGATTATATTATGCTACATGAAATTCACCCAGAAAAGGAGATTAAGGCAAATCGTCCGTGTATTATAATCTAAGACCATCCGGAACACCAATGTCTTTTAATCGGCATATCAAATCTAAATGACTACGAAATAAAGGCTGAATTTATCCGAGTGTAAGAGTCTAGAAATAGAAATAACCCGAATATGTGGCTTGAAAGATAGACATGCATATAACATTTGCCTCAAAAATTGCCTTAAAAATTGCAAAATAACCTAACCTCAATCGCTAACAGACAAATACGCACAAATAACACTAAAAATATCAAGACATGATAGAAATGAAACAATTGGTTTGATGGATGCACGTCATTGCCATATCAAGCATTGTGCACATATCTCGTAAAAACTTTCAATAGAAAAACAAATAAAAGTTATATTTATCCTTAACCTACTGAGTTCTGTGACAGTATGTAACAGAAGAATACTACCCGAAACAAAATATAAATGGCATCATTTTTCAGAAGGTTCAAGTGGGAAAGTGTTCCTATACTGAGCTCACCATGAGGCAGAACGGGGACACAGTAACCGGGACTAATTACTTCTATCATTGCTGTATATATCGTTTAATTCTTCTCGCTAATCTAACATATTGTTCCGAATGGGCAAACTTTCTTATCTTTTTACTGACATCTATCTGAACAATATACAGAGATTAAAGCTGTGGCTAGTCACAACGAATATACCATGGGCCTTTCTTTTTCCAACAACAACCACACCAATTCAAAAGTCAATGAAAATCGTTTACTAAACAATTTCTCTTTTTCGTTTTCGAATTTTTGGCTTTTTCAACTGTATGTTATACACCACTTCCTATTAACAAACTAATCACACATCCTGGTCGTCCTAAGGGTGTAAACCGATCACTAGTTATCAATAACTTGTCATTGTTGTCCATGTTACACTTTGAATTCATTCCAACTTCTGAAACGAAGAATCAGTGCGTATATAATCTCCATTTACTTTGCCGTTCAGTTCTTTCACTTGAAAATCATTTAATATAATTTTCAGTTATACTAATTCAATATCTCCGTTTTCTCTCTTTTTGAATCCTGCTCCTACTTTCACCGTTCTTAGAACAAGTTAACGAAGTATTATTTATGTGCCTGGTTGACCTGCAACAATTTGTTATCAAATGCACATTAAATTTTTGGTACCATCTTAAAAATAAACGAACACGCAACATAAAGTAGTCCCGAATACAATATGTCAGAAGAGAAGATGACAAAGTTATACCTTCAACACTGGTCGAACAATGCAATATTGTCTCATAGAAACATGTATTTTGCATGTGGATGACATCTTGAAACGATTCCTGCAGCTTACAATTATCAGAAAGTTTCCCAGAGTAGAGATAAATACATCTACAACAACAACATGCACAACGATACGAAGGAAGTACTCTTAATATTTTATTTCTTGAGGGCGGTGAGCTGGCTGAATCGTTAGCAAACCGGGCGAAGTGCTTAGCAGTATTTCGTCTGCCGTTACGTTCTGAGTTCAAATTCTGCCAAGGTCGAGTTTGCCTTTCATCCTTTCGGGTTCCATTAAATTAGTACCAGTTACGCACTGGGGTCGATGTAATCGACTTAATCCCTTTGTCTCTCCTTGTTTGTCCCTCTATGTTTAGTCCCCTGTAGGCAATAAAGAAATAAATATTTTACTTCTTGATTCCCCGTTCTCACAAAGAAGGCATTAAAAAAGAGCAAGATTTCTGTCATAAATATAAGCCTTGTAAACATAAGGAAGCAAAATTCATAATTACCTCAATATAGGAACAATGGCCCAGATATCAACTGCTGATAAACATACGTAAGAGCTACAATTACATGAGGAAATCACAGAAATCACTTGTGACCAGTAACCGGTCATCGTCATGGCACATATACGCATAACTGAATGAAGCGAAACACTATTGGAAACTTAAAAAAAACATTCAGCATTGAAAGAGAATTGGGGTTTGTAGAATTCAACAATGCAATACTATCTAGAGAGGTACATACATTCGGCAAAATAACTATCAGTTCATCCAACAGTTATATCCTACATGGCATAGTATAAGATACAATCTGAATAACACAGCTAAAGTTAAAGAAAGTAACATCAGATAACCAAATAGGAGACCTCAATGGAAATGAACAATAGCAAAACAGAAAACTAAGAAATATTTGTCTAATATAAACCACAAAGCAAGCAATAAAAATGACATACAAGAGTGTTACAATGTCACAGTAACAGCCCCAGATCATATCCCATATTTCCAACATTAAGTAAACACCCTTACAATATATTTCTCAAATACTGACTACAAAATTTCACACAATGAATATTATAGGAGAACAAAACAAAATCAATGAAGTTTTCACTTAGACCAATGGTTCTTTGTAATTTGCCCACTCGGATTGATGTTCTTCGCCTTTTACACCCTCTTCTCCATCGTGAAAATAATCAAATAAATAAATATGAATATTAATAAATAATAAATAACAAAAATCGATAGCCCTCATAGAAGCACAAAATAACAACAACGTAGAAGAATTTTATTATTAAGGTTTTATACAGAATAAACTTTGATGAAGGAAAAATATATATAAAAAATAATTAAGAAAAAAGTAAATTTACTTATCAAAGAAATATATGACAATGAAAATGAACAGAAGTTAAATAACAGTATATACATGAAAGTAAAAGAAGATAATTTTAAATAATTTTCTTTTTGTCTTCACAACATCAAACACAATGTACCAAAAACACTATCAGCTGGAACTCAGCTGATTCATTGAAACGAGGAGTTTATCTATTCAAAGAGCCTCCCTTATGTCGTTATCAGTTTTCAGGAGATACCTTGTCTTTGTATCCATTAATATTGAAGTGGAGGAAGCTGATTCACAAAGACATAGAGCAACAAATAAAACGATATTGTGAACACCATTCTAGACATCAACTCAAAATAAATACAATTCTACCTTAAGTCTACTAGAGAAGTAAACATTAATCAACCCCTTTTTTGATAGGTTGTCAGTTTTCTTATCTGACAGTTCCGTAGTTAAAAAGAAAAGCATTCGTTTGACATCCATTCTTCTGTGACAAGTTTTGTAGAAAGTAGCCAGTAACGTGACCCTTCAAGATGCTCATATGTCTTTCATTTATTTCAAGTAGTGCATCCGTTTTTTCCAAAATGCCTTCATTCAAGTTTGGAAAATTAAATTTTTCTGTACCCTTTGTAATCATAAATCCAGCGTTATCTTCAGTACTTACATCGCACTCTTTCCAGAAATGGCTACTGGTTCTCCCTTAAATTATTTGACTCGTAGGTTAAGGAGGCAAAATACATCTGTGAGTTTTTCTAAACAGTCCTTAAACTTTGCATTGTCAAACTTGTTTGGTAAATTTGAATCCCTCAAAAAGAGAAATACCTCTACCTCAGGTTAGAGATCAAGCGCTCATTTATGAGAATAATTCTAAATTTTAGTCATATCAAATTAGTATGAAACAAAATATTTAATTGCCTAACATCCAACTTATAAAAGGATTTGAAGAAACTGTGAGTTAGTGTTTGAGGAAGTGCTCTGTTGTCAATATCTTCTGTGTAGACGGTTCGGTTTGACATAACTAGTGAAATGCAAGCATATGCTGGGGTTACAATATTTATTGATTAATGTTCAAGATAACATGTCCTTTTATTCCTTCTTAATGTTCTTCGACTATGCATCAACCACACACGACCTAAAGACTACATGCACAAAAGCTGCACTGATTCCATAAATATAAACTTTGCAGGTGTCATTCAGTGACACCGTGGCAACCTCTTTTAACTGCAAAAATTGCAAGTACTACTCATATGGAGATAACAGTAAGCATGAGCTGTATTCATCTATAGTGCTTATAGTCGCTCAAAATGCCTGACTTCACTATCACAGGGGAACTTTCCCGGAGAAAATATATTCTTTGCATAGTCAGAACCACATACCAAGGAATTCTCTTCAGTACTAATTTCTTTTTGTCTCGTAATTGACACTCTATAAGGTTCATCAGCATTGTTGTTTCAGTTCCTGATATCACGTCCAGACCATCCTCTCCAAAGTAATGGTTTTTGGACCCGCCTCCCTCCTCTTGTCTTTCCAGAACACGTTGAGCTTCAACAATTCAAAAGGAACATTAACATCAACGAACTCATTGGCTCCCGAGAGCTAGCAGAAATAATGAAGACTGCCTCTTCTAGCTGGCTAAGAAAATGAAATAAAACCCTACTATATATATATATATATATATATATAT
>NC_068987.1:68321840-68324374 GCF_001194135.2 Octopus bimaculoides | reverse complement strand
GAGAGAGAGAGAGAGAGAGAGAGAGAGAGAGAGAGAGAGAGAGAGAGAGAGAGTGTGTGTGTAAAAATACACTTAAAAAGGTATGTACATATTTACCGACGTTTTGTTGGATGGCCGTTGGCAATTCAGGAGTTCAGCCGCCCTTTAACAGGTCTTATTTTTCATCCCGCAGGGTGTCCAACAACACCCTCCTCACTAAGCAAGCCTGGTAGGGTTGCCAGCTTAGTCGCCGACGACCCGAACATGCGACAGGTTGTACTGGGTTACATGTTACCAGTAGCACTCAAGAGCGACCTGACACAAGACGTATTAGTAATGTAACAGGGTTAATGAAATTCAAGGGAAATGTTAGCAAGCTAGAATTCATCCAATCAATATCTTGTTGAAAAATATCGTGAGACATTTCAGTAATACGATTAATTGTGCATCTTTCTATTTTAGTCATTTCTCACATAAATGTTCAATCATGTGCAGGACACAGTTTAATCAACGTGGCGGAATCGTCAAAACATTTTTTTCAGATCTGCTCCTCGGTTTCCTGTTAAGTGCGAAACAATGTTTGGTTAATATTCCTCTAGCTCTCAAACACGTTCCCTTTTCCTCCAAAATGAACTTATCATTCGATGCATGTGCTGGATATGTATCTTCCAAGGTTACTTTAGTACTAAAAAATTCAGTAAGTCATTTCCAAAACGTTCTGGATTTAACTAACACTTAAGCTTTGCCACGCCGTCTTCAACAATAACATCTAAACCATACTTCACGTATGAATCCAAATGTGTTCAATGTTTAGGCATACCGAATTTGATAAAGAATGAAATAGCTGAGTGCGTTATTTATATCAATAAAATTAAGAAAATATTAATATTGTATAGTTTAAAAATCTTTAATTAGAAAATAATTCCCCAAACTGAAACAGTTAATATTTCATTAAGGAAAATTGAAGAAACATAAATGAAGAGTAAGTCGAGACAAAAGAACAGAAAATTATTCGGCGGAAATGAAACGAAAGTAAAGGTTTATTCAAAATGTGAGAATTTGTATGTTATATAATAATAAATGCTGTTTGTCTTACATCACAGCTATAACAATGTTATCAATTTTGCCTGAAGTTACAAAAAATCGTCATAACGATGAATCATTTAACAAAATCTGAAGTGTTTCCGTCATCATACTCGTGATCATCATCACTATAAGGAAAATAGTGACACAAAGAAAAGATTTAAAATGTATGAATAAAAAGAGAAATATTGCCATTATACTGTTGCAAGCGAAATATACATATCAGGACGAAATATATTTTATGAATAGAATCACTCCTAAATATTTTGAGGCCATAAATTCCTTTCGTAACGACCAACGAAAACAGCCGGAATATTTGTACATTTTCATTATAGGCGCCTCTAACTTTAAGTGATTTATGATTCTCCTCTTTTCCTTAAACAAACTCTTACTATTCCTTAAAAAACATTTAGGGGTCGAGTCAAAATTAAAATAAGGACAGTATTTTAATTGGAATATTATGATACAGATTAACAAAATTGAAATTGAAGGAGCTTTTGCCATAATCGTGTATTATGGATATATGGGGCGAGAAGAAATTTGCTTTTTCACATACTTTGTCATTCATTTCGAAGGAATCTATGCCCTATCTCCAGCATTCAAGTCGAATATTTCAGGCGAAAATTTACGACCAAAAAACGTAAAGCTATTCCCCAAGACGCCTTTGAAGAGCACAAAGTTCCATTTGAAATTCAACCGGATTTGGAAAAATAGTCACGATGTCTGAATGTTTTGCACTACACGTTTTCACTGTTTATTAGGGTAAATACGGTATGTTGTGAAAAATGTTTACTATATGGGCACAATATATAGTTTATGTAGTGAAGGCGTGTGGCTTAGTGGTTAGTGTGTTTGGTTAACGATCGTAAGGTCGTGAGTTCAATTCCCGGCGATGCGTTGTGTCCTTGAGCAAGAAACTTTATTTCACATTGCTCCACTTCACTCAGCTGACAAAAATGAGTAGTACCTCTATTTCAAAGGGTCAGCCTTGTCACACTTTGTGTCACGCTGAATCTCCCTGAGAACTACCTTAAGGATACACGTGTCTGAGGAGTGCTTAGCCATTTGCACGTTAATTTCACGAGCAAGCTGTCCCGTTGATCGTATCAGCTAGAACCCTCGACGACGTAACCGACGGAGTGCTCCTATATAGTTTATGCAGTCCATAACCTAGCCACAAGGACGTACGACTATATTAACTATGCAATTTCTCTAAGACAGGAAAACACCAGGCTCTTCTAAATAATACAGTTTAAGTGTCCTGCTTATGAGGTATATGCACATAAATTTGACGAAAAAATCATTCATTAATTACAATTTTCAAAATCAAAAATCTGCTCTCAATACTCTGTCTTTGGGATAGTGCTTAGGAATTAGTACATGTATATGTCTCACTTTCTCTCTCTCTCTATCTCTCTCTCTCTCTCTCTCTCTCTCTATATATATATATATATATATATATATATATATAT
>NC_068987.1:68315506-68319773 GCF_001194135.2 Octopus bimaculoides | reverse complement strand
AGATGCATATATATATAAATTAAAAAGTTTAGCTGTGAATGCAGTGGAATGCAAAGATTTTTTTCTGTGCTTCTTGATGTACAGACAATGGAGAGGGGCCCATATAGACCAGACAGCCGGTTTACGCTTTCCTCCCACGATTAATACTTAGGTATTATATATAGAACTCATAAAGCAGAAGACCGTTGTAGCTTAATTAGCATTATTTTGTTAATCATAACATATATATATATACTCACTTTCTATCTCTCTCTCTCTCTCTCTCTCTCTCTCTCTCTTTCTACATGCATACATAAACAGACACACAAGCACGCACACACGCACACACACACACACACACACCCATACACACACACGTATACTCTATGATGTGCAGTATAACGTGACTTAGAAGAACTAAGATTTAAATATTACGAAGACTATGAGTTAAGTGAAATGTAAACCTGTTCTTTCGATGTTTTCGATGTACTGAAAACAGAGTAGGGAGACCCTTGGTGGACCTGCTTTTATTTTGCAGATGACACGTCCTCAGAAAAGACCTACCTGACCACCTTTCCCTTCAGTCACTTATGCTGAACTGGTTTCGAGTTTCACCTTTGAATATTTCGATGCATTTAAGTTTGTAATCTATATTCTTGCTTTTGAGCTTTGCTTTCCGTTCATGATTCCATAATTATGGAGTTTGCCTAGATTTGGAATGCTAATATGATATTCGAAATTATACTTCACAAAACATTAAACATTTCAGCAATTTCAATGGCTGAAACTCCATCCATTTACGCTTCTTTGGAAATCAGACGTAGTCTATTTTCATTTGTTTTCATATATGTTGTTGGCATTCCGACGTTGATCCGATCAACGGAACAGCCTGCTCATGAAATTAACGTGCAAGTGGCTGAGCACTCCACAGACACGTGTACCCTTAACGTAGTTCTCGAGGATATTCAGCGTGACACAGTGTGACAAGGCTGTCCCTTTGAATTACAGACACAACAGAAACAGGAAGAAAGAGTGAGAGAAAGTTGTGGTGAAAGAGTACAGCAGGGTACACCACCAACCCCTGCCGGAGCCTCGTGGAGCTTTAGGTGTTTTCGCTCAATAAGCACTCACAACGTCCGGTCTGGGAATCGAAACCGCGATCCTATGACCGCGAGTCCGCTGCCCTAGCCACTGGGCCATTGCACCTCCACTGTTTTCATACAAATAACTGCTAAAAACGCAAAACACAAAATTCTGTCATAAAGTACAAGGCATATACGTACTTTATGAGAGTACCATCAAACTATAATAAGAACAGTGACAGCTGAACTGAACTAATTATGTAGCAACCATAACCGTTCGTTGTGAGATAAAGAATATTGGATGCTATAGGTGAGCTGCAATTGCTAAACCTTTTCTCTTCAACTTCAACATTGATAAACGGGGAAACAAATGTCTTGACTATCAGAATGGCCTTTTCTCTAATGAGTCATCAATCATCCTTTTACGCAATTCAAAGTGAGTTTATGTTTGAAAGCAGCCGAAAGTTGCCTTCAGGCTTAACGTAAAGCGTGTAGATAGCTCTGTAATTTCTTGAATAGCCATATCACGCAATTATTTTTGGCTAGCAGAGTTAATGCGAAAGATTACGTATCTTAGCTAATCATGTGTATCATATATAAAAAACATTGTGCAATCATGATAGGGCAGCCTTGCAGGACGATAATGCATCGATTCACATGTTGGATAGTATTGAAAATGTCAGGGACCGGTATCTGAAAGATACGGGGTTCGATTCTATTAGCCGCCTATTAGCAAAAAGAGTGAAGGTGGCAAGCTTGCATTACGGTGCCGGACAAAATGTTAGGCGACATTTCACCCGACCCTACATTCTAAGTTCAAATTCCGACGAGGTCGATTTTGCCTTTCATGCTTTCTGGATCGATAAATTAAGTACCACGTAATCACTGGGCACGACTTAATCAATTTAAACCCTTTTTCCGAAATTGATGGCTTTGTGCCAACATTTGATACCAATTTTATTAGAAAAAAATTCGAAGAGCACAAAAGTGAAATCAATAACTTGTACTGCGTTCCTGAAGCACCAGATCTCACTACGGTGGAGATGCATGGCTTAGTGGTTAGGGTGTTGGATTCATGATGATAAAATTGTGGTTTCGATTCCTGGAGCGGACAACAAAACACTTCATTTTACGATTCTCCAGTCCACTTGGCTGGCAAAAATGAGTAATCCTGCGACGGACTGGCATCCTGTTCAGGTGGGGGAGTTTATACGCCATGAAACCGGGAAACCGGTGCTTATGAGTCGGCGTGACTCGTGAAGGTAACTTTACTTTACTTACTATACTTTCTTTAGTTACTTACTAGATCTCATTACAATCGAACATTTTCACACACAAACTGAGAAGTCGTTTCCCTACACCATCTATATTAATAAAACTAGAATTCAGTCAGTCCGTCCGGTGATCCTACATCTCAGTCTACATTTGCTCTACGTAGATATCTTATTCCTTTTTGGAATCACGATGATCGCGGGATTGAAAATCTGCTCCTCATTTGGGTCTTGAACATCTAGCATTAGGATCTGATTTAAAAGCATTTGGTTTGCACTTTCTAGCAGGTAAAGCGACCGCGAAAAGTTTCAGGGACATAGTTAGTTGAATATGAGTTACCACCGATATCTTAGTTTTACTAAGGAATTTAGTGGTTCTTTTACATTTTTCAGTCATCAGACTGCAATCCCGCTGGGGCACCGCATTGAAGAAATCTAATCGAACATTTCGACACTAGTTCTTTCTTTTTTTATATCGTGTACTTTTTATTGACCACTTTTAGCGAACGGCTAAATTACGCGAACGTAAACACTCCAACATCAGTTATTAAGCGGTGGTGGGGGACAAACGCAGACACAAAGCCACAATATATACATATATATTGGGTCATCGCATAAATAATGCGGTTTTTTATACTTTATTTTTCGAAATGAAGATAAAAAAGTTCTTTTTTAATCTAGAATATACTCCCCTTTATTTTCTACAATACTCTTCCATATATCTGGTAGACTTGCAAGGCCCCTCTTCCAAAATTCACTTGTCTGTGACGAAAAATACTCCTCCAGTACTGTTCTAACCTCGTCTACAGAATTAATATCTTTTCCATCCAAATGATTTTGAAGACTGCAGAATAAATGATAATCAGATGGGGCAATGTCCGGTGAATATGGTGGGTGGGGCATCATTTCCAATTCAAACTGTTCCAGCCTTTGGATTGAAATCCTCGCTGTATGTGGCCGAGCGTTATCCTGATGGAAGACTACGTTTTGTCTTGAAACCAAAGATGGTCGTTTTTTCTAGCGCTGACTTAAGCCACTCAAGCTGAATCGCAGTAGATCTCCTTTGTTTTCGTTCGGTTTGGATTTAAAATTTCAAAGTGGACTAAATATTTTATATCCCGCGAAACAGATAACATCACCTTCCGAGGGTGAGGACCTTCTTTAGCCCCAGGGTGGTGTTTCTCCTTTCCCTACCCACTGTCTTCGGCGCTTGACACTTTTATAGAGAACCCATTCCTTGTCACCAATACCTATTCGGTCCAAAAATGGTTCATTCGTGAGACGTGACCACAAAGAAGAGTACACATTCATTCTCTATGCGCGATTAGACTCGGAAGGTTTGTGAGGAACTCGTTGACCCAAGTTGCTGACTTCCGATGGCACACAGGTGTCGATATATAGTTGAATGACGAAATCCAAGATTCTCTGCTAGTTCCTCAATAGGTACGATGAGATTTTGTTCCACTAGTTTCGGCAGGACGTCCTCGTCGAGCTCTAGAGATCTTTCAGGACAAGGCTCGTCTCTTTGTATGTGTGTCTATTTGTATGTGCGTGCATGTGTGTGTCTATGAAAGTCTATTGCACTATCTCCACCTACCAAATCCCACTTATAGTGAATTAGTAAGGTTCCGGTGGAAGACACTTTTCATGAAACGGTGCGGTACAGTGTGATGGAATCTGAAAACAATTCCTTTTTTTTCAAAATTTCTTTAGAGAACACCCATGTTTAGCGTAAATGGTAAATTACTTTTGAGCGGCTATAATCATTATCATAATCATCTTAATAGTAATAATAATAATCTTAATAATAATAATAATAATAATAATAATAATAATAATAATAATAATAATCTTTTCTACAATAGAAATTTCTACTATAGAAATTTGACGAGGTGGGGACTAGTCGATTACATCAACGCCTTGTCTTCATCTGCC
>NC_068987.1:68314064-68315261 GCF_001194135.2 Octopus bimaculoides | reverse complement strand
AGTCGTCCTCGGCGGAATTTGAACTCAAATGGGGACGAAATGCTGCTAAGCATCTTGCTCGGCGCACTAACGATTCTACCAGCTCGCCACACAATAATAATGATGATGATAATAATAATAATAATAATAATAATAATAATAATAATAATAATAATAATAATAATAATAATAATGATAATAATAATAAGAAGAACAGAAATAAATTTATTTCTCAAACGCGTGATAATGCTATGAATAGCGTGATCAGGATAAATTATCCATATAATGCAGAAAAACACGTTGCTGGCCAGCCATGAGACTCGAACTCACATCTCTGTGATCTCTGTGATTACGCTATTTATAGCCTTATCACACGTTTGAGAAATAAATTTATATCTGTTCTTACAATACATCTCAACGCTTCTAAAAAAGAACAAACTTTGTTTGTTTACTTTCATCGTAAAGTTGAATATAATAATAATAATACAACTAATAATAATAATAATAATAATAACGATGATGATAATAATAATGATATAAATAATAATAATAATGATGATGATGATGATGATGATTTCGTTTATTTTCTACCAAGGAAAATAACAATAATAATAATCCTTTCTACTAAATGTACAAGGCCTGAAATTTTGGAGGATGGAGAAGTCGATCACATCGACCCCAGTACTTGACGGGTGTTTAATTTATCAACCTCGAAATGATGAAAGGCTCAGTCGACCACGGCGGGATTTGAACCCAGAACAATAATAATAACAATAACCTCCACTTCACCGCCGTTACCTTACCACCATCATCATCTTTCTTTTATGCCCGTCGTCTTCATTAACAACATTATTATTTCTTTTTTCATCATCATACTGTCGATCTCACTCATTGTCTGCATTATCATCATCTCACCATCATCATCACCATCATAACCACCACCACCACCAGCAACAGCAACACAACCACCTCCATCAGTACCACCCCATATCTCTATCCCCACCCCCACTACCACCATACATGATCTCGCCATAAACAACATCCGTATCACGGTTATTATCATCATGAGCGACCCCGTGATAAACTAGAAGAATAACAACAACTTCAATTACAACACCACGAATGAAAATAACAACAACAACAACAACGAGGACAAGGCAACATCTTCAACAACCATAACAACAACAGTTACAATAACTAGGGTGATGACGATGGAAT
>NC_068987.1:68297597-68313560 GCF_001194135.2 Octopus bimaculoides | reverse complement strand
GTGTGTGTGTGTGTGTGTGTGTGTGTGTGTGTGTATGTATATATATATATATATATATATATATATATATATATATATACACACACACACATATACATATAAACACACGTATATATACTCATGTAATTTATTCAAAGATTTATATAAAAAAATACTAATAAAACAAATATAATTTAGAAACAGCCTCTCTCACCCTTTGTCGAGATATCAGACACACGGAGGAAAAGAAAAACAAAATGTCTAAATCTGATGAACAATTTTTAAGTTCAACGTTAGAGAAGTGTTCAATTGTCGATCTTGTTACGATTGTGTTACGTAAAACGTTTGTTTACGCCCTTAGCACTAACTCTAACACCGATTCCTCTTAGAGATGCTTCAATTTACAAGAATTATCAGTAAATTCGCGAAGATATCTTCCACATACACGCACACATGAATGTACAAACATATAAACAAACACACGCTCGCAATGGTGCGCGTGCGTGCGAACAAGCCCGCGAGATATTCACAAGCATGAAGACGCACTTGCGCATGGATGTTTACATACAGACATTATTCACATACACATAGACATACAGATATATGCATATACACACATATGAACTAAATCACATTTACGTAAACACATACATTCACTTTTACACAGATATTCAATTTGACATACGTACGCATATACTTACATTTCTTTATATGTGTGTATATAAATACGAGTATATCCCCGTTATACACATACATATGTATATTACGGATTTATCCACGCAAATACAAATATATACGCAGGCGCGCGTGCGAATACACGTACACTCGTGCGCACACACACACTCTCATACAAATGTAAATGCAAGACTATATATACCGACACATCGGTATTGTACTTGTAACATCTGTTTCGAACGGTGGGTATATATGCATGTACATGTTTGTGCGTCTTCGTTTGTGTATGTGTGTGTGTGTATGTGTGTGTGTGTGTGTGCGCGCGCCACCGTGCGTGTGTGTGCGTGTATGCGATTAGATATAAGTATGAATGTGTATGCTTATGTATAAAAACATACTTACTTGCATGTATAAGTAAATATATATATATATATATATATATATATATATATAAGTATGTATATGCATATATATATGTCTATATACGTACACACGTACATATTAATCTTTCTACATATATACTTCTGTGTTTTCAGTTGAGCTTTCCTATAACTAAAACTAATTACTTTAAAGTCTACCTCACTGGTCTCTCTGCCATAAGTCTCGTTGATATGGAAAGTATACGTTACTATTCCAACTTCAAAATAATAAAAGTTGTTAAAGTCTATAAACCTGCTGGCCAAATATGTGGATTCTAAAGAGGAAATAAACTCTGTGTGTATATATGTGTGTGTGTTTGTGTGTATGTATGTTTGTGTGTATGTGCGTGCGTGTGTATGTGTGTGTGTGTGTGTGTGTGTGTGTGTGTGTGTGTGTGTGTGTGTGTGTGTGTGTGTGTGTGTGTGTGTGTGTGTGTGTGTGTCTGCGAGCGCACCTGTCTGCGTGTGTATTTTTCTTGACACCTATTTCAGCTATTGAATTTTATACCAGACAATTCCATATTTATTTTCCTTTTCGCATGCTTATACACCAGACTTCAATTGTATAACAATTTTTGGGTACTATTTTCATTGTCATTCGATTTCACTTTCTAGAATCCATGACCAACAAAATAGTACATCATCCGAACGAACTCTTTGATCCCCAGAATTCAACAGCCGACACACATCTTAAAGTTAGTGATATTATGGAATATGATATATATGCAGGTATTTATGACTATCATTCAAAATCAGCAATCCGGACCCGACGGTCTCCCAGTCATTTTCTTACAAATGTGGAAAAGCAGCTTCGCCAAGCCATTGAACATATTAATTGAAAAGTTGGTAGATAACGGTATATTCCCAGAACCACTGAAAAACGTAATATTACACATATAATACGGAATAATAATACCTAATAATAACATATATACACAACACGCGCAGGCGTGGCCGTTTGGTAAGAAGCTTGTTTCTCAACCACATGGTTCACGATTCAGTCCCATTCTCTTGCACCTTGGCCCAAATGTTTTCTACTATAGCATCGGGCTGACCAAAACCTTGTAAGTGGATTTGGTAGAGAGAAACTGAATGAAGCCTGTCGTATATATATATATATATATATATATATATGTTTGTCTGTATGTGTGTGTGTGTGTCTTTTTGTCTGTGTTTGTACCTCCATCACCACTTGACAACAGGTGTTAGCATGTTTACGTCCCCATAAGTTAGTGGTTCGGCAAAAATATCCGATAGAAAAAGTATCAGGCTTAAGAAATAAGTCCTGGGATCGCTTTTTTTTTCGACTTCATGCGGTGCTCCCGCATGACTCCAATCAAATGACTGAAACAAATAAAAGAGCAAAAAGCTATAGTGAGCCTAAGCTAAATATCACACACCTGTTTCTCACATCTCACACATCCAAAGTTGTCGAACGTATTGTCCGAAAAAGTATAATTACATACCTTGAGGGAAACAACCACATAAGTAATACACATGGTTTTCGTATTGAATGAAGTTGCAACTACTACAGCACCATAAAACGATCTTCAAAAATCTCTTGAGAAGAATGAACACTGAGTGTATATACCTTGATTTTGCTAAAGTTTTGACAAGATTGATCATGGAATCGTTTGTCAAAGGATATGTGATCTTGGTATCACAGGAAAACTTGGAGAATAGCTCTTTTACTTTCTATAGTGTGAGAATGAGTTGCTGCAACGTTTTTCTCTTTGCAAAGTCACCTATGATAAGTGGTATACCTCATGGTACGCTTCTAGGACCATTATGATTTATCATCCCCCTATCAGGCATAAGATCACAAGTACAACCTTACGAGAGACACCGATGCTACAAAAATATCGATGGCTTTCCAAACTCCGGAAGAAGCTGCTTCTCTGAGCTAAACCTTATTTATTAATGACCAGATAAATTCGATATGAAATTTAAATCATCTAAATTTCAGGTTCTGCATTACGGAGGAGGGAACCACACAAATACCATTATTTGACACCAGATAACACAATAATTCAAAGCACTAACAACCGACGGGAATCAGAAGTAATCGTGTCAAATGATGCATCGTTCATCAGTCACACCAAAAAAGTGACCTCAAAATGTAGACGTTTCATAAAACAGATCCTACGAACCACAATGACATGAGAATTGATAGTTATGATTATGCTATGAAAAAATGCTTAGTTCTGAGCAGATTAGATTACTATTCACAGCTTTACTCTCCAAACTCATCCAGCTCAAAAAAGAGATTGAAGAGTTACAAAGAACGCTTACCAGTAAGCCTTAATAATTGGGAACGTTCAAAAGTTCTGCATTTCTATTCACTTGAACGCCAAAGAGAGAGAGAGAGAGAGAGAGAGAGAGAGAGAGAGAGAGAGAGATACTATCATGTACGTATGGAGAATCCTGGAGGGGCATGTTCCAAACTTCGGGATTGGAGTGAATTTTAATGCACGAACTGGTGAGATACTGCCAGATTCCAAATATACCAATTCTTAACGACGATACCAGACTAGCCAACCATTCAAGTATGCAGTTAGGTAAGATCAGCTACTACAAACTCAATGTAGACCAACTTACAGCTATGGAGCAACAAAAAAGTTGAAAGAAAATAAAATAAGGCGTGTGAAAGTACAGAATGAATCTAGTAACACTTTCTTGCTTCCAGCAACAATCTGTTATTTGAGCCCAAGTTCCATCACGTTAATCTTGCCACGTGAACTGATGTTGATTAGAGACGGGAACCTTGGTGGAATTTTGTGTAGAAATGTGATCAACTTTTGCGAATAGAAGCTCCTGCAGTACTTAGATATCTTTCAGTCAGGATCTAGGCTTTCAGTCTCTTCAACTAGTCTCAAATTTTTTGCCTATGATTATTTTCCTTATAGGGAGAGTATCTTTAATGAAGTTGCATAGTTCAAGTTCACAATTATTTCAAAGTACACGATCATTCTATATGAATTGTCGTAGTTGTCGATTGTAGCGTTAACCACCTCAAGTAAATCTTTTCCAATGTCATCACAGAGCAAGTGTTCATAATTTCGGTCAACATACCTTAACAATTAGCTTCTATAAAAGTCACCAGGATTGATTTTTCTGATAAAATTACCGCAACAGCGTTTTGCTTCACCAATTCTAGACAAAAATGTCACGAATACACTAAGGAGAATGTTCTTGCCTCTACACGTTGTTTATATGTGGTTTTGCTCATTAATTGTAACTTCAAACTCTGCTTTAATTGGTTCTTCATGTTATTCACCATGTTATTCTGTTCCTCGCTATATTCTTCCATACTTATTTTTCTATTCCTTCTTATCTACTGAGATATGAACGAATTTCTCCCATTTACTCGTCCGTGATTTCTAACGTTTGCGTAATGACACTCATTTTTCGTGAACGTATTGGCGAATAAACCGATCCAAGTACCTTGAGTGGCGCTTTAGTTTATCGACCACAGAAGAATTAAACTCAAAACTAGCTTTGGTACGATATAAATTCAGAACGCAAAGTGGTCTAATTAAAAATCACAAATGTTGGAATCTATACATAATTTTGCTAATCAACATGCTTTTTTCCAAGCCATGATGCTAAAATTCAAACACAGGTGATACACTGCAGGTGAATATGCTTTTACTCGCTTTTAATTTTTGTTAATATATGTACTGGTGAAAGCGGTGTATTGGTTATTGTTTGAATAATAGGAACACTTAACAAACTGTATGTTTTTCTACTGCTTCTTTACAACACTTTACGTTTCGAGTTCAAATTGTACTTGAGTTAACTTTACCGTTCTTGTTTTCGGTGTTGATAAAATAAAGTACCGATCAAGTCCTGGAGACGTTGATCTCCATTAACGCCATCCAGCAAATTCCAGGCTTCCTGCTTACGATTAAAACAGAATTACCGCTGTTGCTACACTCAATAAATTTTTGCCAAATGTTACTATGTTATGTATAAAACATTTTTAAAGTTTGATATTGTTATTTTTTGTGTTAGTGATGTTGTTCTTGCTGTAGCTGTAACAAATTTTTCTGCTATTTGCGTAATTATTCATAATACACAGGGGATTTGCATTTCTTTTCCTTTCTCCAGAAGAAGTGAAATAATGCAGATACGACTATAGGAATACTCAACCACCGTCACCGCCATATTCGCGAGAATTTTTTGTGTAAAAGTTAAACGAATAAAGGAAAATTATATAAACATTTCTCGCCTAAACAGGGAGTATCTATGTATCTCTCCTCTCTCTGTCTGTCTGTCTGTCTCTCTTTCTATATATATATATATATATATATATATATATATATATATATATATATATATATATATATAAATATATATATATATATATAAACACTGGTGTATGTGGATGTACATATGTATGAATGTTTGTTATATGTATGTGTATATGTATGAGTGCGTCTGGGTTGTATAAAACACGTGTACATATATGACCATATCTATGTGTGTGTTTCAATGTGTATGCATCTGTGTGTGTGTGTGTGTGTGTGTGTGTGTGTGTGTGTGTGTGTGTGCGTGCGTGAATGTGTGTGTGTCTGTGATAAAAATTAAGTGTTCTCCTTTGATATCAAAATAGCATAAAAAAATATTCACAAGAAATGTAACTTGTGAAATCAAACAATACAAGAAGTCAAACAGGAACTTCTCATGACATATCTTTTAAGTGGTAAAGTACAAACAACTACAGTAATAGCAGAAGTAACAATAACAACAAGAACATTGATGACGAAGATAATAATAATAATAATAATAATAATAATAATAATAATAATAATAATAATAATAATAATAATAATAATAATAATAATAATAATAATAATGATAATAATAATAATAATAATAATAATACTGATGATGATGATGATGATGATGATGATGATAATAATATTAATAATAATAATAATGGTGATGATGATAATGATGATGATAAATTATTTTTTACAAAGGAGTTAAATATTTAGAAGTGAACAAATATTGCGAATAGCAAACATTCTAGACTTTACATATACAATAAAATTATTGCCAAACTACGAAATATGAGCAACAGAAAACACGCATTGTTTGATTAAGTTAAACTAGAATTTCTTAATAATTTTTTTAACCTATGGACCCCTTTGATTCCTATTTTACTTGGGTGAACCCTCCTAGCCATTTAATGTTTTTAAAAGAATCATTCATTTTTATTATTAAATATTATAGGGAACTGTATAAAAATAATTGTTTAAATATTTAGTGCATTGCAAAAATATAAAAATTTTATTGCACACAAATTTTAACGACACAATCTCATATGGAACTCCAAGGGCCATATGGAACCCCAAGGGCCATATGGAACCCCAAGGGCCATACTGACTTCTGTTGAGAACCACTGAATCAGAGAGACGAGTGACTGCTAACGTCATAGCAAATAATATAGAAATTCACCATGGGTTTGCCTATAAGATCCTATGCTGAATGACCATTAATTACATACACACACACACACACACACACACACACACACACACACACACACACACACACACACACACACACACACACACACACACACACACACACACACACATTATATTATCAGCAATACACACACATGCTGTTGGTGACTTTCTTTCCTTCTTTGGACTGTTCCCCTTTTCTTTTTCCTTTCCGACCAAGAGTTACGCTCGAAACGTAAAAAAAACTCTCTTTTTTACTGACCACACTTATAATATTTGCAAAGGAAACAACCCTGATCTAAAGAATAACTTTAAATAACATACTAGATATTTTTTTAAATAGCTTCTATATTGGGATCCAGTTAAAATTTTTTAAAATACATAAATAAAACTCATGAATTTCAACGAAATATAGTATAACAAACAAAATATACAAAAGAAAAAGAAAAACATTACAGGAACATTAAAAGAACTTTGTTATTTTCGATGCAGATACATAACGCCTTATGTAAAACAAACTAGCGAAAAAAATAACAAAATACAATAAAATCAAATTTGTACTCACTTATAACAAATTTTGCCATCGTAGACTAACAGAAAACAGGAACAAACATCAATATCACCAATATCATCAATACAAAGGAAATATTATATTCAGTTGTGATATAAATAGCAATATCAGAACCTCCAACAACAAACGTCACGGAAAACAGACTTACCGAGGAAGTAGGAAATATAAACTATCACTTATCAGTTATTAATAATAAAATTATAACGAAAATACCAATGGCAAAATGGAAAGATGATACAACAGCTTCAGATTCTCGCTAATTCACAAATAATCCATCATTATGGAAAATACTATGATAGCTCGTACAAACCACATTGTTCGATTACTACCAAAACCGAATTTATCAAGAAGTAGAAATCAATGCAACACCAACAGCAAATAAATGACTTAAAAGAATTCTAGTCTGGAAGTAAGTGTAGCTAATGATAATCCTTGGGACTTTTACTAAGAAATTATAATGATAAAAATAATAACAATAATAATAATCTGTCCTACTCTAGGCACAAGGCTCGAAATTCTGCGGGAGGGTGGGGACAGTCGATTAGATCGACCCAGTACGCAACTGGTATTTAATTTATCGACCTCGAAGGGATGAAAGGCAAAGTCGACTCGGGCGGAATTTGAACTCAGAATGTAGCGACGGGCAAAATACCGCCAAGCAATTCGTCCAGCGTGCTAACGATTCTGTCAATTCGCCGCCTTATAATGATAATCCTTTCTATAATAGGCACAAGGCCTGAAATTTTTGGGAAGGTGGATGATCGATTGCATCGACGCTAGTACTTGAATGGTACTTATTTTATCGATCCCAAAAGGATGAAAGGCAATGTCGACCTAGACGAAATTTGAACTCAGAACGTAAAGAAGGACGAAATGCCGCTAATCATTTTGTCCGGCTTACTAACGATTCTGTCAGCTCACCGCCTTCAGCAATAGCATACGGAGCCTAATTGAATTATGAGACGAAGTAGAAATACAAGTAAAATAAGAGCCGTGTTTGAAATACGTTATACACAAATACGACCTGAGAAGACTATATTGTTTTCTGTGACTAGTAAATTATTATAGAAAAAAATATTTACACTACAAATAATTCTATTAAAGACGGAATAGAAAATTGTACAAAGATCTACAAAACGTGAACAGATAAATAAAGCAAAATCTGTCTTCATAGAATCTGACAAATATAAAGAAAATTGAGCTGTGATAACGGACAACTGTGACGAGAACAGAAAAGCATAATAGAACATATATATATATATAAAAAAAAGACTAAACTAAGTTGAAAAGTCTACTACGGAATGTTATGGTAAAAGAAGCGAACGTTAAGAAGCAAACTGCTTGCAGAGCTAACACCTCCACAAAACTTACGAAACAAAATTGAATGCAGAAAAAAACTGAGCACTGGTCGATGGTTGAGAAGCATAAAGAACAAAAGATGAAGTCAGTTGGTTTTATGGCAGTACAAGAGTATTCTTACTTCAAACCTCTAAAATCATAGAATGAGGCAGAGTACCAGAAATAAGTACAAAATATATGGAAGCTGTGTAAAACTCAAACAAACAACGATTCAAATTGCTTTGGGTCGCCTACTCTTGAAAGACTATATACACATTTATATATCTGTAGAAGCACACAGTTATAAATCTGTAGAAAAATCTAGAGCGTATCCTCGAATCAGTTCATCACTTGAGTTTCTTTTACTGATTCAGCAAAGTGTGTCAGAAGATAAATTCGACTTCATTTGAAATGAAAAAATAATTACACTATGTAACAATTTATTATTATTATAAGTTTTTTTTTTTTGTCTTTGGTCAGTAAGTGTTTTTCTCCTATTTGCTTCTACCTAGAAATCAAAGGAAATAACTGCTATTCACTTTAAACTTTGCTTTTGTGACCTGGATAGCAATGTTTTGAAACTGACCAATTTTTCATTACACTTCAGACAGATTCAGCGCTGAGTTGCTGAAGCAGAAATATCGTTATAGCAAATATTCTGCTCAATACCAGAGAATTGCTTGTCAGTTGTTTGACCTTAACCATTTGAGCATATCCCTTAGCGGCTGACAAACTGTGCAACTCTCATCAAAAGCATGAGTATTGAGGGAGCATCATACTAATGTGTTGAGAGGGATTCTGTGGGGTTTTGAATAAATGTAGCAAAAAGCAAAGTTTAAAGGAAATATTAACCATTTTCTATATTTTCCAGGAGTAAGCAAATAGGAAATAAACAGGAGGGAGAAAAAGTACATTTGATCTCGACAGGAGCTGAACTTAGAACTTAAAGAGCTGTAACTAAATATCACTTGACATTTTGTTCGACATTCTAATGATACCAGCAAGTTACCGTTCTACATAACAAATATTTCTAATTTAGGTCAGCAATTTTGTGGGGAGCAGGTAGTCGGTTACATTGATCCTGGCATATTGCTGATACTCAGTTTTATCGACCACGCAGGGAGGGATACCAAAGAACAGAAATAAACAAGACCAGGCATATATTCTGACTCTAATCCTTAAATCAACTATTTATTATCTCTCGGTAATAATATTTTCTCCTATAGGAACAAGGCCTGAAAGTTTCGGGGAGGGGGTAAGTCGATTGCATCGACCCCAGTACTCAACTGGCACCTTATTTCATCGCTCCCCAAAACATGAAAGGCAAAGTTGACGACGGCGGAATTTGAAATCAGAATGTAGCATACGAAACACCGCTAAGCATTTCGCCCGGCATGCAAGCGATTCTGCCAGCTCGTCGCCTTATCTCTTGGTAATATAGCACAACACTTATAGTTACAAGTGTATGTACAGCGGGCTAGAAATAGCAGCTACATATACCTCAGATCACGCGTGCTGCCGTTATCGTAAAAAAAAAAAAATAATAAATAAATCGAATAGCGAAATTAAGGAAAATACATATACAATGAAAGGTAAAGATATGACTGGATGATCAGGACTGGAATGCTGTTGATCATACGTTTTCGCGATCTTGGTTTAACTGTGTGCTAGAGGTCCGAGCAAAGACAAAAGTGTAATATTGGCTTCAAATTTTGGCATAAGGTCAGTAATTTTGAGAAAGAGGAGCCCTTAAGGATAAAAGTCAAAGTCGACCTCGGCGGAATTTGAACACAGAACGTAACGCCAAAAGAAATACCGCTAAGCATTTTGTCTGGCGCGGTAACTATTCTGCCAGCCTGCCGCCTTAATAGTATTCTTTTCTACTCTAGGCCAGAAAATTTGGTGGAGGGGGCCAGTCGATCAGATCGAATCCCAGTACGCAATTGGTACTTAATTAATCGACCCGGAAAGGCAAAGTCGACCTCGGCGGAATTTGAATTCAGCACCTAAAGACAGACGAAATACCTATTTCTTTACTGCCCATAAGGGGCTACACACAGAGGGGACAAACAAGGACAGACAAACGGATTAAGTCTATTATATCGGCCCCAGTACGTAACTTTATCGACCCCGAAAGGTTGAAAGGCAAAATCGACCGCGGCGGAATTTGAACACAGAACGCAGTGGCAGACGAAATACCGCTAACCATTTCGCTCGGAGTGCTAACGTTTCTGCCAGCTCACCACCCTCGCCTTAATAATATTTGTAGTATTAAGTATTCAGTTGTCTTTTAAAAGCTACTCTGCTGCTACTGCTGCTGTTGCTGCTGCTGTTGCTGCTGCTGCTGCTACTGCTACCACTACTGTTGCTGTTGCTGTTGCTAATGTTACTATGGTTGTTGGTTGGTGATGTCATTGTTGTGGTCGCCACTTCTGCCGTCATCTCCCACATCGTCCAGTTCTTTAATTCGGTAACATCCCTGCCAGGCATGTCAGAAGTGACATCCAAGTTAGAAGACCAACACACTTATAGAAAATGAGGTTTTATTTATTTATTTTTATCATTATTTATCTATTTATTTATTCTGACTAACATTGCTGTTTTATTCTTCCCCTCTTCTTCTTCTTCTTCTTCTTCTTCTTCTTCTTCCTTAAAACCAAAAGCACGCCGCTCTGGACAGGATGCCAATCAATGTCTACCGTCATGGCGACAGAAGTGGCAAGCTTTCACCAAAACTTGTTTGCTTCAAGCCTCTCCGACTTCCTCCCTTTCTTCCTTCTTTCTCTTTGATTTTTTTTTCCTTTTTTTCTTTCTTTCTGCCTTTCTTTTTTCTCTACCCCCCCCCTTGACCCATGTCTTTTTATTTCATACACCGACTCAGTTTCTTTTGTGTTTCTGGCGTCCTAATTCTCCCTCCCACTCTGTCTCACACACACACTTTCTCTCTCTCTCTCTTCTCCATCTGTGATTTTTTTTTTTTTACTTTCTCTCCCTCATTTTTTTTTCTTTGCTTTCACCTATTGATCTAACCCACTCTATATATTTCTTGCAAGTGTCTCCCCGTCTATTTTTTTCTTCAAGCTTCTCTAGTTTACTGTCTTTTTCCTTTGTGTATCAAACTTTCTATTTTTACCTCATCTTGTCATCTTTTATTCCTCTTCTTCAGAGTCTATAATTCTATTTTGTACACTGCCCTACTACCATTATTCCACATTTTACTTTTCTGTTCTGAAATATTTGCATATTTTCATTTCTTATGCTCACTAAATATCCCCTCCACGCTACTTGGAACTCGCACTTTTTTTTAATAACTTCTCTCAAAATCTTTATTTTACTTTATCCTCTTTACCATTATCTTTCACTTTTCTCCAGTTAAGCCAATAAAGAAAGCCCTTAGTATTCGTTTAATTTCCACAGAGTTGCAATCAAATCTCTTCCAGACAATATCCTGCTATAGGCGCAGGTGTGGCTGTGTGATAAGAATCTTGCTTCCCAACCACATGGATCCGGGTTCAGTCCCACTATAGCTGCGGGCCGATCAAAGCCTTGTAAGAGGATTTGGTAGACGGAAACTGAAAGAAGACCATTGTATATATATATATTGATATATATGTGTGTGTGTGTGTGTGTGTGTGTGTGTGTGTGTGTGTGCTTGAATCCCCACCATCGATTTGGGGTCGATTTGGCCGACTAAAAGGCGGTGCTCCAGCGTGGCCACAGTCAAATGACTGAAACAAATAAAAGAATAAAAGAAAGAATACACACACACACACACACACACACACACATATATATCAATATATATGTATGTGTGTATTTGTGTCTGTTTGTGTCTGTGTTCGTTTCCACCCACCTCTTGACAACCGGTGTTGGTGTGTTTTCGTCCCGGTAACTTAGCGGTTCGGCATGAGATACCAATATAACTAATACCGAGCATTCAAAAGAAGAAAAAAACTAAGAAGTCCTGGGGTCAACTTTTTAGATTAAAAGGGGCCTCAGTGATGTGACTGAAACAAAAGATATTGTAAAAAAAAAAAATGAAACACTTCATGGATAGTGTGACCTCTGTCAAAAAATATCTGAAAGGTATCGCGATTGTTATGGTTAGAATATTTTCCTTCACAAGTCCGCTCAAAGAATGCTAAACAAAAGTATCAGCAATGACAACAGTATTTAAAGTAGAGACAAGTAAAAGACTTCCAAAACCCCTCATAATTAAATGGAAAAAATATCAATAGATATAGTAAAACAGTTGTTGGCACTCCGTCGCTTACAACGACGAGGGTTCCAGTTGATCCGATCAACGGAACAGCCTGCTCGTGAAATTAACGTGCAAGTATCCGAGCACTCCACAGACACGTGTACCCTTAACGTAGTTCTCGGGGATATTCAGCGTGACACAGAGACTGGCAAGGCTGGCTCTTTGAATTACAGGCACAGCAGAAACAGCAGAAAGTTGTGGTGAAAAAAAAAATATCGCAGGGTTCGGCACCATCTCCTGCTGGAGCCACGTGGGGCTTTAGGTGTTTTCGCTCAATAAACACTCACAACGCCCGGTCTGGGAATCGAAACCACGATCCTATGACCGCTGCCCTAACCACTGGGCCATTGCGCTTCCACAGTAAAACTAATTAAAACAATATATAATTTAAACGGAAAAAGCTAACTTGGAAAACATTCAAAGTTCGGTTCCCACACGGGAGTAAAACTCGCAACTAGGTTGAGCTAGGACGACCTATGTCTCTTCCTAATAATCATTAGTTTTACTGCAGCCTCGTGCATCTAGAGGCTCTCATTTACAATTTCTGGGTGAGTTAGGGTGTGGAAACAATTCACATCTTCAGGAAGTACCTGTTTTGTTTCCTCATGCCTTCTATTATCTTAACCATCATGCTGTTGTTTGGACGTCTTTTCACTCCTAGTTACTTCTAAGTAATAAATATGTCCCTTCAAATCTCACTGCATCACAAATATGTGATTCTGTCTATTGTATCCTGGCTTGATCTTTGAAGAATTGTGAAATGCAATTCATCGACAGCATTGTCATCGTCATTATTGTTGTTGCTCTGAGATGAGTTACGTATTATTGCTGTTCTAAGAAATAGAATAGCTGTTGTTCTTAACTGGAAAGTGATTCTTCCAAAATTTTAAAGTTGTCTTTTGTTGATGTTCATAACTGTGTTGGAAAACTTTCAATTTTTTTTTCTTTGTTTGTTTTTATGTGTTCTTCCCCACAGTTTTGAAATTTTTCTTCACAGCTCGTCATCTCGTCACCTCCCCCTCATCAACTCCCTCTCGTCATAAGACGTGATAAAATAAAATAAAAAGGAAGGAAAAGAAAAGGAAACGGAATAATCCTTTGCAACCTCTGAATAGTTGAAAGACCAATCACTGAATGCGGCAACCGAAATATTTTTTAATCAATGAACTCAACAAATATTTGCTCAAAAAAGGACTAAGATTATTTCAAATTACATCATAAATAGCAGCTGCCGAATACGTGGCATTTATGAAAAGATAATATACCAGTGTTTGTCCTAAATGGAGTTGACAAGAGGTAGTTTGTTTATCATTGTACATGAGAGCTCATGTCATTAATAACAATGAATGACAGTTTGACTATCCACTTACGTAATTGTCTCAGAAATGTTCCATGCAGACATCTTGAAATGTCAAAACAAAACACATTATGAAAATTTGGTAAAAATTAAAAAATGGAACTTTCCTTTTGTTTTTTGTTTTTTTATTAAAATGTGATCTTTACAAGGAAGTAAAGAAATTTCTTTTTTAATCTTGGAGTAAATGATATATTAGTTTTGAAAAAGTGATAGAATTTCACTGATTCGCTCAATGAATATTTTGACAGGAATTCAAGTCTTTTAGAAGGTTTCAAACTACATGCACCGTTAAAATTGAACCAATTAAAAACGATGTAAAGCTGATAAATTACGAAACTACATCGATTCATATGAAACCTTCTAAAGAATATTTAGTTGAAAATGAAAACTGAAACGATAGCTCCATCTTTAACTGATATCGCCCGAGGATTCACTTCTTGAGATTTTCATTTTAGAAATGAAATATATGTCCAAGACTCCTGATAAACTTCCATATGACACTCATTTTACTTTATTTGTGTATATATTTATTTACCGCGTTTTATAACACGATCTCACATTCACAAATTATATAATGACATATGACATGACTATACCGAAAACACAAATCTCGAACTTAAGCCAATGTGCAGCTTTTCCTTAACTAATTTATTAAATCCTTATAACTGGTTCAGCAGTTGCGTAGCCTAGTGGTTATGGTATTGCGCTTATGATCGCAAGATCGTGGTTTCGATTTACGCACCAGACGGTGCGTTGTGCTCTTGAGAAAAACACTTCATTTCCCGCTGTTCCATCCACTTAGCTGTAAATGAGTAACTCTACGACTGATTGGCATCCATTTCGAGACTTCTACATAATAGAAAACTAGGTGACCGAGACCGACCGTATGTGTCTGAGGACTCGAGACAGTACATACTTTAACAGGTTCAGAGCTAGAAGTAATTTCTCAGATTTTGGAGTGAGTGCTCTGCTTTTGCTGTATAGGTATGTCAAAGAATAGACCCAATATTTCCTCTGTGTGTCGTAAAAGGTGACTAAAAAGATTGAAGTAGGATTTTCCTTCTTCCTTCGTAAAAGTCTCACCAGCAACGAATACCCATACAGACCCATAGGTTGAAGGGTTGTCTCTGAGTGGTGCAGAGGCGTCATCCGCTAAGAGTTAATAGGGAATCATCAACAAATGGTAGATGCATCGACACGTTGTCCTCCATGCTACTATTACCGATCTGGTTTAAAGTTCTATATGAAACTGTTTTTTATCCTATTACCTACTAGATATATGCTTCATTTGAATCTTTCTCGTGTATTATATTGAAGTGTTTTATTTTGTCTTTGATATTCTTGCAAATGATTGCGTATATCCGTAAAGTTTTACTATTATTACTAAAAAAAAATATTATTGCAAGGAATCGCATTGCCTCGAAAATTGCTTTTCGCTCCGATACTGGAGCGTCAGCTATTTCTTTATTTAGGTCTTTTAAGATGGGATTTTGGCTCGCGTATAAGCAAGACCGTATCTTATAAACTTTTCTTTAGTGCCAAAATAAGAATTCAAAAATGAAATATTTTTCGATCCAGACAGACAGACAGGAAACGGAGGTGATGACTAGGGGAACAAAACATTGACACGGTTATTAGAGCCACTAATAATCTGTGTATAGTACAGCCACCTGTCAATCGTGAGTATGGATTGGTACACGTACCATCCAATACCTCTCATACCCTCGGTATATGTATATATGTATATAATAATATTAGGGACAAAATCCAAAATTACAGTTAAAAAACTCAATTAAAATCAATTTATAAAAAATTAAAATTAAATTGAGCCTTATAGATAAAGTATATATAAAATATATAGTTTTAGGGAAAATAACCAATTTTCAAGA
>NC_068987.1:68295180-68297503 GCF_001194135.2 Octopus bimaculoides | reverse complement strand
ATATATAAATATAAAAGGCAGAAACGTTAGTACGCCGGGCGAAATGCTTACCGGTATTTCGTCTGTTTTTACATTCTGAGTTCAAATTCCGCCGAGGTTGACTTTGCCTTTCATCCTTTCGGGGTCGACAAATTAAGTACCAGTTACGTACTAGGGTCCATCTAATCGACTAGCTTCCTCTCCCCAAATGTCGGGCCTTGTGCCTAGAGTAGAAAAGTATATGTATATATATATGTGTGTCTGTATGTGTGTCTGATATTACCGCTACTCAACAGATGAAAGACATCCCTCCTCATTTAGATATGGTTTGTACGCAATCTGCACTCAGAATTGATGTAGAGTGATGAAATACCAATCATGAATTATAGTACTTTATTCACTTGTATTAGTGCTCTCACACACTTATAAGCATGCAAATATTTACGGGAGTGGGAAAAGGAGGGAAGAAATCACGAGGAATGATTAAAAAAATAGTAAACAGCTACCAACTCAAGTAAAACTTAGAGCAATAATATTGATTTATTTATATATTTATTGTGAATTTCACAAAATTCTCCTCATTCGATGACATTAGAATCATTAGTGTGGTAGATTCCTAACTCCCGAGGTTGAAGGACACGCACTTACAAAATAAGAAATCTAATACATGAGATATAAATATTGGGATATTCTATTGTATTTTTTCCTGGACATATAAACTAATATCTATTTGAACAATTGTAAATTACTCTAGTCTTACCCCATCCCTCACAATTTCTGGCCTTGTGCTAAAATTGGAAACCGATATTTGTGCACCATACTTCGCTAGATTTTAAGAAGTTACGCTTGTACACAGCAAACGTTCATTTCATTCCTATATGTGTAAATGACAATTCACATCATCACTTCAGTACACTCTCAATTTTTGCAATGCAGTGCATTTCGACATTTGTACTCCACGTCTCGCTATACTCACATCATTACACTAAATTTCTACATTTGTACACTACACTACTGTATATCACCGCAGTGTTCTTATACATCTGTACTGAACGCTACATGTCATTGTACAGCACCAAACCTCTGTTAGTCATCGCTGAAGTACTCTATGAGGCCGCTCGGTATGCTAGAAACATCAGCCCTATTTTTTTCTTAAATCACATATTACAGTCTTAAAATAGGGAGGGACCCACTGACTAATGTAATCCGTGATAAGGTATGTCTAAAATAAGATGCGATGTTACGACTATAATGCCTTTGGTCATAGGCTTGTTTTATCAAGATGACATCATCAACTGTACATTCCTAATCTTTATGCTACATTTAAGGCAACGACCTAGCAGAATCATAAGCATTCCGGATGAAATGCTTAGTGGTATTTCTTTCGTCTTTACGTTGAGTTCAAATGTCACCAAGGTCGACTTTGCCTTTCTTCCTTTCACATTGGCTCGGTATTCAACTGGTAATTATTTTATCGAACACCGGACGGATGAAAGGCAAAGTCGACCTCGACGGAATTTGAACACATAAAGTAAATAAGGGCCAAATGCTGTTAGGTAATTTGCTCTGCTGATTAACCTTTCTGACAACTCGCCGCCTAAGCAAATAATGATAGTAATAATAGTAATTAATAATAGTAATTAATAATAATGATTTCAAATTTTGCCACAAGCAACCATTCTGGGGGAGGTGATAGGTCGATTACATCGATCCCCAGTGTTTCACTGGTACTGAATTTATCGACCCCGAAAAGATGAAAGGCAAAGTCGACCTCGGCAGAGTTTGCACTCAGAACGTAGCGGTAGACGAAATAACGCTAAGCATTTCGCCTGGCATGCTAACGATTCTGCCAGCTCGTCGCCTTATAATAATTAATAATAATGATAATTCATTCTTTTATTAGCCACAAGAACTTACATAAAACAACATAAAAATGACATGACAGAACATAAAAGACAATACAAAGTGAGACAAAGGGTTTTCGTCGTGTAAACAATACATATTACAATAAAACATTAAACAAAATAAAACTCCCAAAAGAGGAAGTGATTTAAAAGTCCTCGTGGAAAAACCCACAAAAGCCACAGGTGCCTGATCAACAGTGCAAGAGCCTTTCTTTTATTTTTTCACAGGTGTATACGCCAGAATTGTTCCTTTCACACTGGCCATTCTTCCAACATTCACCCACCTTTCAACAAACTTGCTAGAAAGCAACACTTCCCTCTTCACCCTCAGCTTCCTTTTCAAGTGAAATTTGAAAAAGGTGATGAGGGCTTGACCAAAGAGGAAAGTGTCTGACTTGAGCCCTTTAAGACGAGTCAACCATACTACTACCTATAGGCAC
>NC_068987.1:68289650-68294081 GCF_001194135.2 Octopus bimaculoides | reverse complement strand
GCGATGGCGGTGTTTTCTTGATTCTTTTCTTTTTCTGTGTTAATGGTGGTACTGGTGCTGTTCAGAGGGGGGGGGGGAGATGTTCGAGGTATTGGCCGTCAGAACAGCCACTGCCACTCCCCTCAACAGAGGAAGCCATCTTGTTCTTCTCAACGAGAATCACCAAAAAAATTTTGAAAAAGAGCTACAAGCCCAAAATTCACCCGTAAAAGGGGGAACTTTTTACAAACGAACCCCTTCTGCACACCAAAAGGGGTTCAGAAAACAAAACAGTTCAACAAAACAGTCAACAAAATTCTAGAAACACAACAGCCAACATCCACTTATGGATTAAAAACACATCCAGCCAAGGTGACATAATTAATAATAATGATAATTATAATGGCCCAAAAGCTGGGAAAACAATAACTGAGTTGTTATACAAGAAAAGATGCTGGTGAGAGAGCATAGTTAAGGAAGCAATAGAGAAATGTCTTCAAAGAATGGCGTCAGATGAACTGTTGTGAGATAATAATAAGAATTGTAATAATAATATTAATTGCCATACTAACAACAAAAGCAACAGCAACATCTCTAACAATAACAACAATAACAGAAGTAACATTAATATCAATAAAAAGAACACCACACATACAAAAAATGGAAAAATGGAATCAGCAAGAAAAGTGTGGCGTTGGGTTAGTTTCATGATTACTTCAAGTGAACGATTATTTATGACATCAGGCCTGGCTAAATTACAGCCGCTGGACGACATTTTGCACCCGGAGAAAAGTGAAACTCTGGGATACAACACTGACTTTGTAATTAGATTCATCATTTGGCTTCATTTAAGTTATGATACTTGCTGATATGAACGAGAGAAGACCATAAAATGTCCTAGCGTAAGTTCGTGGCTATAAACCCACATTCAAACTGACCCTTCACGCAAGCGCACATATTAGCTGTCACACAGAAAAAAAAATACACAATAAAAAAGAGAGACAAGTCAATAAACAAACAAGCTAAGAATCAACGCAAGTACAAAAATAAATAATTGAACTAAAAAAATATGATTTACAGACATTTCTAGAAAAAAAGTCGTTAAATTTCTCTCTCTTTCTCTCTCTCTCATTCAATAAAGTTTCTTGCAAAATATTCTTCTTTATATTTTTAATAAAATTTTCTTTTTGAATTTTTTTCTTCTTTCAGACCAGGCAGATTCATATTTATTCAAAGACTTTATTCGATATTTTGCTTTTAAATATGATACCATATAAAGCCGGTGAAGAAAATGTGTTACTCCTGTAGTTTGTAGTTTTGAATTATATCCTTTTCGTATAATGGTTCACGTTCAGATAATTTTCGAAATAAGGAAATAAATATAGGAATATAAAATTGAACGGAGGAAAAATGTTTGACATCAATGTTACAAACCCATCATTAGTAAAATAAGATCGATATTAGAGATTTCTATATCTTCGTGGTACCAGCCAAACACTGGAGTCGATTGGGATCTTCTGTATACCCTACAAAAATGAGGACATTCGGTATGTCATCAATCGTTACAATTATTATTTTAATAATGGGAAAAACCATTTTTAATGTGACCGTTATACGTTCTGCTGGTGGAAGGAATTGAGGAGCGATAGAGAACAAAATAAGACTAGTCATATAATATTAGAAACTTAATCAAATATTGATCGTCCAAAATATGCCAGTGTTTGAAATTTTCATTACTTTTTATATACAATAGAAAGAATTGTTGGCATAACACTATGAGACAAAGATCGTGCTACCGATCCTGGTTGAAGGCAGTTATATCTCTAACGATCCTCTCAATAACTTAAATATTGCAGTTTCATATACTTTTTGCAAATAATTTTGGTCCTACATTTTAATAAGAAATACCTCTTATGAAATTATATGTTGTGCACATCTGTTCCCACCATTCTCATTTTATGTAGGCATCTGTCCAATAGCAGAGGGCAACGGGCAACGTCTTTCGACTACTTCCGGTCAAGATAGGATGTAGATTAGTCAGGGATAACCTAAAGGAGGCACTACGCCTTGTCCAGCTGGGAGTGGGAGTCAAGTGTTGATATCAAAGATGACCAAGAGATTGCGCCTCATTTGCGCACGCGGAGCTCTTTCTCTTGAGGGATTCCTTTGCTCTGCCTAAGCTTCTTTTCTCGCTACTCAGTGCGCTATATTATCTTCTCACAGATTGCCTCAGTGAAATCGATGCCAAATCAATGTGTTGCATTCAGTGTTAGATTTGGCAGCACCGGCTACCTACAGACATCTTAAAGTTCCTTTCATTTCGTGGTAAGATAGTTCTGTTTTATCTGTTTGTTTTCGATAATTTGATCTCTTAAACTTTTATTCTTTTTTCTTTTTTTTTCCTGTAAAAATATGATTAGGAATAAAATTTATTACTGATTGACAAGTTATACTTATATGTAACTGTAGATCAATCAATACTTCATCTGTTTCTTGTTTTAGTTTATCTCAGTTTTGATTTTGCATGCTATTCATTTTGTAATTGACTCTAACACACTTATTTTTGGAGAAAATCAAGTAAGAATTCGATTAGCTTGCATTTTACTTTACATCTCCAAGATACAAGCAATTCTCACAATTCGCATGTTTCCAACTTTTTGACCTATTTCGTATAAGACTTCGGGTTCTATGCCAAAAATTAATGGAAGCAATATGTTAATCTATGATTCATACTAATTTTTACATTCCTCAGCGAAGTTGATTTCATTGTTTGACTTAAAATCGTTATAGTTTTCCTCTTAGTTACAGTATACCTAGTAAATCCTATTCAAACTACAGATTATATGTATCTATTCTTATACTTATCCATATAGAGAGAGTGTTATAAAATATTTTCTAATAGCTGATGAACGATGTTTCTAAATCGTCTCCCCTTTGCTTCTAACGTTTCTATATTGTGTATATCATTCTATATATTTGGTCAATTGTTTTATGTGGTAGTAATGTTTCCATGTGAATTATTTGAAAATATTAAAAAAAAAAGTTTGACTTTCATCAATCTTTAGGATTCTTACTTTGTCCGATGTAAATCAGGTTAGGAGTAATAAAATTTTTTCCAATAATATAAGACACCAGAAGATAGCATCTCTTATGAAGTGATTTTTAACACTTTTGCACTATTTTTCTCCTTTTGTAGACTGGTTTGGGAACAATGAGTAGCAATATGACTCGTAACCTATTGGACACTCATTGTGGCTCTCAGAATTAATAGTACTTGCGTTCACTGTTCCTCACATAAATAATGTTATCTATAAAGCTGAAGTAGAATTAAGAAGATTCCTTTGGGATCATCAGCTGTAGTTTCATGTTTAAAGAATCCTAGAACACACAGTCGATTAGATTGTCTCAAGGATTTCATTTGTATTTTGTTTTATCAAGATCAAAAGTACGAAAGACGAAGTTGATCTCGGCCGGTTTAGAACTCAGAAGGTAAAGAACTTGAAATAAATACAGCCCATCAAGATGCTCTCAAGATTCTGCCAATTCACCGTATTTCGTGCCCCCACCCAATACAATGTTAGCATACAAGCGAAATACATCAGGCAAAATACAAAATAGTAACCGCCCCACAGAGATATCGACTTAAGTAAACCAAGCAGATGTGACAAGCACAATATAAAAACAAACAAAAATAATTAAGGACATAATATTAACGATTCCTATTGAAAGAGAATTAATGCCCCAAATACTTTTCACAGATGAGAATAAAGAGAAAACACAAATAGCATATGAATCAATAAAACTATATATGTTCAAACAAAAATTATCAAAGTGAACGTAAAAGATATAACACTATACAATAGCTAACATATTGTGTGAATATTCAGGACTATAAAAAACATCTGATAAGTAAAGGAAAGACCAGTAATATTGGATAACAAAATTATTATAGCAGATAAATTAAAACAGGGAAGATCTATGAATATTACTATAAATCCAAAATCAATAATTCCCCAATAAAACTGGAAGAAATGAAAATGGTATTATACATGCCTGCATATGTTATAATGGTGTGGGATATAACAATTAAAAATATAAAGAAAAGAAAACATACAAGAAATTAGAATGACATACATTAAATTTATTCAGAAGTTCAACAGAATGAACAAAACTATGAAAATTATACATATAACATGGAAAATAATTCGTATAACATCAATATATTCGATGATAAAAAAAAAAAAAAAATTATGAGTCGCTATGCTAAAAGTTGAAGAAATTAATTATATACAAGAAAGCACCAATGCGGTCGCTTGACTTGTTAAAAATAGTTGTCAAGTTACTCTCAATAATGTCTCAAAACAGCAAAGCGATTGTAGACAATGCAGTTCTCTCTCTCCCCCTCTCTACTTCTTTCTATTTATCTATCTATCATTTTCCGTGTATATATAT
>NC_068987.1:68287903-68289374 GCF_001194135.2 Octopus bimaculoides | reverse complement strand
ATATATATATATATATATATATATATATACGTATGTATATGTATGTATATGTATATACTACATGATTAAAAACTAGAATGCCTAGGTTAATCAACAATAATAACACGAATTGCTGAACATCGATTATCACACAGTCAGTAATATTAAAGCCGCATAACTCTTATCTCACTCGACCAACTTGTTAGATATTCTTACATTTAAGGGCTTTCAATGCAATCGAAAAGACAATGTGTATATAATAGTAATTTCGATTATGTTGGACTCTTCGATTAAGTTGGCTATCATGTGTTTTATTACTGAACAACGAAATGTTAAAAAAGCTTCTGAAGGGCAACAAGAATATTGAAGGCTAACAAACGAAGCGTGAAGGTGCCTTAACACTATCTACAGCATTAAAATAAATATTTTCTAGAATACGCAAATATGTAACTTTAAGATGTCTGCCAATATATTTACATATATGTTTGTGCGTTCCCTATTGCACCAATAACAAATGGATCGCCAGATATATTCTGTAAGTATATCTAAACTAACCCATGCATAGAAGAAAAAAAAAACACTATACGAGGGAGTGCTGAAATGTTGCTGGCTTTGGGTAAAGAAAATACAGAACGATCAGTTAATTATGACTATATTCAACATATTACCCTTTTAGATTCACATACTTACTGCAGCAGTCCTTCAGCTTTTCGAAACCCTGTAAAAGAAGTCGGAAGTTTGGGCCTCCAGCCAGGCATTTCACGGTATCCTTAAAGCCAGGAACTTTTCAGCACACCCTAGTAGGTTTAGTACTGGCATATATGGGAAAGTTGCTGTCCTTTATGATACAAAAATATGATAAGCTATGGAAAGTTTTGTCAGATAAACGGATATGCACACATTTACAGGTATACATACACATGTACACAGTATACACATTTATAATGTCACAAAAATGCACATGTGTGCAGATAGTTATATAACACTGTATTTATTCCTTTATTGCTCACAGAGGTCTAAACATAGAGGGGACAAACAAAGGCAGACAAAGAGATTAAGTCGATTACATTGACCCCAGTGCGTAACTGATACTTATTTAATCGACTCCGAAAGGATGAAAGGCAAAGTCGACCACGGCAGAATTTGAACTCAGGACATAACGGTAGATGAAATACTGCTAAGCATTTCGCCCGACGTGCTAGCGGTTCTGCCAACTGTATATTGTTGTTGTTGTTGTTGTTGGCACTCCTTCGGTTACGACGCCAAAGGTTCCAGTTGATCCGATCAACGGAACAGCCTGCTCGTGAAATTAACGTGCAAGTGGCTGAGCACTCCACAGACACGTGTAACCTTAACGTTGTTCTCGGGGATATTCAGCGTGAAACAGTGTGACAAGGCTGACCCTTTTAATTACAGGCACAACAGAAACAGGAAGTAAGAGTGAGAGAAAATTGTGGTGAAAGAGTACAGCAGGGTTCACCACCATCCCCTG
>NC_068987.1:68284135-68287709 GCF_001194135.2 Octopus bimaculoides | reverse complement strand
ATATATATATATATATATATATATAACACTGTATTGGCATTGGAATACAAGTATATATAATATACACGTCGATACAAACATTTACGTGTGTGTGTGTGTGTGTCCCAATTTACCATTATAGTTCTAACATAAACATGTTATGAATCAAAAAAGCCAACAAAAATAAATAAATAAATAAATAAACGCATTGGTTAACAGTAGCAATATAGCAATTATAATCGTTTTCGTGGAGGTGCAAGACTTAATGGTTTGAGTATTGAACTCCTGATCGTAAGATTGTGGTTTCGACTTCTGAACCGGTTGATGCGTTGTGCTCTTTAGCAAAACGCTTCATTTCACGTTACTCCAATCTACTCAGCTGGTAAAAATGGATAATCCTGCGACGAACTGGTGTCCCATCCAGGGATGAGTATCACGCCAGAGGAACCGCGAAACCGACCCTATGCTCCTTACGGAGTAATGCTAACTAGCCATAATCGTTCTTAGAATGCTTTCGGTTTCGATCCGACACTTTGAACAAAATATTAGTTTTGGCACAAGGCTAGTAATTTTATGGGAGGGGGAGGGTTGTCGATTACATTGAACCTAGTGACTAGTTGGTAGACCTTAATCAGAGAAAGCAAGCCTATCTTTTTTTTTAGATAGTAATCGTTAGCTTATATCCTATATAACCTGTCCTATATACAAAAATGTATCTAAATTGGTCTATCTAATTTGTATAACAATACATGAACAGGCATACGTTCATTAATTAGTTGATTCATCATGTTCTTGCACAGCGTTTTTGGGGTTAAATTTTTTTTTATAAATTCACATTTTAGCCCAGTTATAAATATATGTCTTTGCTAAAGAAAAAGCGAAACTTTATCCGGTAGAAATTTTATTAGGGATGACACTCCTTAAATTGAAATATGTGTGAAATACAGATTGTTGGAAAAAGTTTTCTTCCTCTGTTTATATACGTTATATGAATACTTGGTGCAATGTAAGACAGGGTTCACCAAAAGTATAGTGTAGATGTAGTATTCTCCCAATGAAAGTATAATACATTTTAATGTAAATGTCTTTAGTGCTTATGAGGTTAATTTTTCAACGATAGAAGCACATTATAGATTTCCTCATAAGAATTCAATTTTCTCTGTGATATATACTGATACAAACTTTCCGTTATTTTAGTATTCATAACATTGTATTCATAAAATTTATTAAGATGATGAAATGTTAAGGTAGAATACTTCGATTTAGAACATTTAATTAAATCTCTGTACATTTTTAATGTTAACCTCGCTAGAGTTCATTTCATCATACACATTTCTCTGTAAGGAAAAAGAAAAGAAAGAAAAATATGTAACAGGTGTATCGTAGATCGATTTCAGTTAGCCTCAAACATCGAACTGTAGCTTCTGTGAAAATGTAAGGAAGACTTCTTCAAGGCAGCAAGCAAACAAAGTCGTTAGCATGCCGGACAAAATGTTTAGAGGCATTTCGTCTGTCTTTACGTTCTGAGTCTAAATTCCGCCGAGGTCAGTTTTGCCTTTCATCCTTTCGGGGGTCAGTAAAATAAGTGTCAGTTGGTCATTGAGGTTGCTAAAATCGACTAAATCCCCTGTTTCGACATTGCTGACCTTGTGCCAAAATTTGAAACTAATATTGTAAAAACTTCTTTTTCAAGTTCTGAATTGCTAGAACTTTAGATATTCTTAACAACACGCAATATTATCGCTTCGATGACACAGTTCAAGAAACACTGCTTCACGTTTTGGCAGATTGTCTTCAACTGGCAGTTACTCGAAAGCATTTCTTGAAATAAAGATTTTCAGTAATACAGTGTTTGTTTGGTGTGAGTTGTATGCTCTGAAATTTTGGTAATACCTACTTCAGAGATGGAGCCAGAAAGCTATATTGTCAGAAAGAACAGAATATTGGTACCATATACCCCAGTGACTTGAAATGAGAACAACTTTGGCCGCCAACAACTGTCTTTTGAGAACGATAAAAATATTTAGACGTTGCGCTGCCAAATCAAAACCCAGTATTGAGAAGCCATAGAAGAATAGAAAGTGATACCATCAATCTTCATTATCTTCCCGGCTGTCAGTCATCAATCTGTTTTCTACCAAAATATCCGTGTCCATTCTTTCAGCTTGTTTAAACCGCTTCTGTGTGGTTTTCTTGTATCTTTTCTTCCGAAATTTTTCCTTACATGAAAATATTCGCTTGAGGAGGGGTTTATTCGTTTTACACGAATAGATAACTTCACTAAGCGCCTTTAACTACTGACAGATGGGTTGTTTAATTTACAGTCTTTCCCAAAATTTCTCAATAGATTCGTTATTCACGTATTCTGATCAAAACAATAGACTTTAATTTCTGACAAAAATGATCTTAGAACCTCATCAAAAGAAATCAATAACATTACTTAAGTGTTTCATATATTGACTGATAAAATTAATGTGAAATATATGGATGTCTGTTTCTTCTGTCTGCCTATTTTTCAGTATTTATCTCTCCTCGATTAACGCAACACACTAACAATTAATGTTTCTTCAAGTTGTGAAAATTGGTGTTCCATGTCGCTTGATAATTATATTACGGACGTCGACATCAAGTATTTAGTACAAACATATACGCACCCACACAAATATGTACGCACGCACACACGCAGACAAAAACACACACACACAAACCCACGCACACAAACACACACACGCATACACACAAGTACACACGCATACATATGTATGTATGTGTATCTTAATATATAATACGTATGTATCCATATATATGTGTGTGCGTGTGTGTGTGTATATATATATATATACATACACGTTGTTATTTGTTACGGACAAGTGCAAAATACTCAATTCATTGAGTAATGTATATTTGTAATTTATTTGGAAGCATTGTGGCCATTACTAAACTTATCCATTCACGTACGATAGTTTAGTACACGCTTATGTACCAGCCTCTATCCAAACCGGGTTCAAATACTCATTATTCCATTTGTTTTCATTGTCAGCTATGTAACTGGTATAGTGTATTTTTTTTTTTCTGTTATGCATAGTTTTACGTTCACTGATAGTCTGGATATGCCTCTACATCGTTGTGTGTGTGTGTGTGTGAGTGTGTGCGTGTGTGTTTCTTCCCACATTCATGACACTAACCACGCGCTTCGTCTATTCAACTCTTTCTCTTTCCCTCCCGGCCCTTCTAAGCTTCTCTTCACTCTAGACATCCAGAGCCTCTATACAGTGATCCCCCACGACGAGGGGCTGCGTGCCCTGAAGTTTTTTCTAGACCAACGCCCCAACCCACAACCCGACACCTCCACACTCATTCGTCTGGCCGAACTTGTCCTATCTCTCAACTGCTTCTCGTTCGCGGGAGAGATATCTACCAGCAGACCTCGGGACGAGAATGGGCCCCAACTACGCGAACCTCTTCGTTGGTTATGTTGAGGCCCAAATATTCTCCAGTTTCACTGGTCCCACTCCCGAACTATACGGTCGGTATATCGACGACTGTATCGGTGCCACCTCACTCTCCCGCGAACATCTTGACTCGTTCCTCTCTT
>NC_068987.1:68278902-68281296 GCF_001194135.2 Octopus bimaculoides | reverse complement strand
ATATATATATATATATATACATATACATATATATATATATATGTATATATATAGATGAATGTATGTATGTATGTAAGAAATAGTAAAAAATAGTAAAAAGAGATAGTATGTATATATATATATATATTCTATAATGCGTACGCGCGTATGGTATAATTGTATGTTTGTATGTATGTGTGTGGCGGTGAGCTGGCAGAAACGCTAGCACGCCGGGCAAAATGCTTAGCGGTATTTCGTCTGCCATTACGTTCTGAGTTCAAATTCCGCCGAGGTCGACTTTGCCTTTCATCCTTTCGGGGTCGATAAATAAAGTACCTATTACGCACAGGGGTCGATGCAATTGACTTAATCCCTTTGTCTGTCCTTGTTTGTCCCCCCTATGTTAAGCCCCCTGTAGGCAATAAAGACATAAATGGTGTATGTGTGTGTGTGTATATATATATGTATATATATGTATGCATATATATCTATGCATATATACATACTGATATGTATACATATTTCTCTCGGTGTCTCTTTCTCTCTCACTCTCTCTCTCTCTCTATATATATATATGTATATATATACAATGTGTAACTGTGTGTATGTGTTTGTGTGTTTGCGTGGGTGTATGTCTGTGTTTATGTTAGCATTCTGATCTTTACAATAAGTATATTGGTGTACCTATCCGACTAAAATTCTGTATGCTACTAGACCATTATGACCGCAGTCGAACGGCTAAAACCAAGAAAAGAACAACGGAACAAGAAAAAAAAAAAGAGGTAACTAAAGTAGATATGTACAAATCACACAGGCACAAGATCACTGTCAGACATATATATTTGCCATCCAGCTGGTTGCAGACCAGCATGATTTTTGTGGCAAGTACAAGCACCATTTATGAATGGATCATAAAACCGTTATCGGTCGTGTTTGGGCTGTGTAACCCATCAGTAGCTATTTAAGCTTTTTGTTTTTTTTTCTTGCTGGAATGATGACAGATAATTATTTGGATCCAATTTTTACTATGATATGTATATGATATTTGTCCGAAGAAGCCATCTGTAACTGTGAGGTCTGGCAATTGTAACGATTTCAGATGTTTTAATTTGGCGTTGTTCGTGTTCAGAGAGAGAGAGTGAAAAAGATTTCGCAGACATGAGCAATGATTACACGATTCTACAGCTATAAAGAGCAAGTCTCTTGTGTCCCCCCTTGTACAATTTCATTCGAACTCTCTTTTCATTGAAGCAGTTCAAATTTAAGTTGAGGTAACACATTGCTTGTAGATGATGCCTAAGAGCGGAGAATTAATGATGAGATGAAGGGTGGTTACATGTGGCAGCATCACTAACAAAGGGAGAGAATAAGAGAGAGAGAGAGAAAGAGAGAGAGAGAGAGAGAGAGAGAGAGAGAGAGAGAGATAGAGAGTGACAGAGAGAGTGACAGCGAGGGAGAGGTAGATATATACACGCTTATTGAACAAATATATGCAAGCCCATAGTTCCTCACTGCATATATTACTTCACAAATAATTATATAATTTGATCTGATATTGCAAAGCCATGTTTTTATGTACACGCACACAAACACGCACACACACGCACGCACATATATACACACACACGCAGACACACATACATAAACACATACATACACGCACACACATATGTATATAAAGTTTATGTATAATCACTTACTCAAAGCATATGCACATACACGCACAAACGTGTGTATGTAGGTATGTATGTGTCTATGCCTGCATGAGTGTGTGCATGCGTGCGTGCGTGCATGCATGTATGTATGTATTTATGTATGTGCGTATCTACATATTTATGTATGTACGTATGTATGCATCTATGTGCGTGTTTATTTGTGTGTTGTGATTATATAAATTGTATATACGTAGATATATTCATTCTAAATTAAACGCATATATAGAATAGAAACTTCGGAATATGTATGCATTCATAAATACATATACTCGCACACATGAATTATTTTCCAACACAACTAAGTATACATACAATACAGATAGTCGTGTTTCTCCCCTTACATGCATTCATACATTAATAAGCCTATGCATATCTATGTACATGACTATATGTAAACATTTATAGAAAATAACCTACTTACATACATCTAAACGAACATGCTTAAACACTGCAAATTTTATATATATATTTAGTAACAGCATGTTCACAAACAACTATTTTGATGGTGACAGCTCTTCCTGACAGCATGTAAAGGAGAAGAAAAAAAAGTTTGTATATAGATATTTCAACATATAGATAAAATATTATATATGCTAGGATAGTATATATACATGCATACACACATCTATCCATCCATTCATCCATCCATCCATATATATATATATATATATATATATATATATATATATATATATATATA
>NC_068987.1:68271993-68278376 GCF_001194135.2 Octopus bimaculoides | reverse complement strand
TATATATATATAGTTTTATATATGTGTATATATATATATATATATATATACATGTATAAAATACAAAACATATATAATGTGATATAAGAATGATGAAGCCAGTCAACTCCAGAAGAGGTTGTATAATAAAAGGTTAAGTAAAAAGGGTGGATTTAAACACAAAAAGAAAAACAACAATAAACCAGCAACAACAACACAAACAACAACTTACTGGATTTACTGTTGCAAAGATCGATAGGAAATTGGTTGTGACAGGGTATAAAATGGCTTTCAGTGCAGTTGAGCAGTTTATAAAGAGGGAGATGGGGAGAGCCAGAAAGATGGGGAGGGAGGGTGAGAGTGTATGTATGAGAGAGGATGAAAGAGTATGAGGAAAGGAGTGAGAGAGAGAGAAAGTGAGAGAGAAAGAAAAATAATGAGAGAATGATGTGTGTAATTCTAGCGTTTCAGAGAGTGAGCGTTTGTTATGACGAGGAAAAAATTAAGCAAATTAGAGATAAAGAAGTTTGTGAGAGAGTGTGATGAAGGGATCTTTCCTTTCTCCGAGAAAGAAAAAGAAAAAAAAAAGAAGAAAAGGAAAAAGAAAAGGTTTAGAAATAAAAAATAATAATAAAAAAAGAACAAGTGATTGTGGATAGGATGGTGCATGTGGTGAGAGTTGGGAAGAAACTAAGAAAAGACTGACAGTTGATGAATAGGAAAGAGTGGAGAAGCAATAAAAAGGAATATAGTAGTATTTTGAAGACGTGGTTTGAATCTTAAAAGATGGTTAAGACAAGTGGTAAAGAAGGAAAGGAACCTGAAAATGGGTGGATGGGTAGAAATGTTCTGTTTTAGAACGAAGAAAAAATATGTAAGGAAAATAAAAGGAAAACATAGAAGAGCTGACGTAGAATTCGACATACTAATGGATGTAGGTTTGAAGGAAACGAAAGAACGGAAGAACTGCAAAAAGGTTAGACGGCTAGAGTATAAAAGGTGAATGAAGCAGGTGAATATATATGAAGAAGAAAAATAGAAACAAACAAATCGAAATAAAAAAAGAAACACTAAAGAAAGGCGAAAGACGAAAGTGACAAATAAAACTTTCGACATTTTGGAATCAGTAGGCTGTCAAAAGAAGGGTCAATGGCAATTATCTTATCCATCAGATTGATCTTAAAGGCAGCTAAAATGTGTAAGCCTCTGACTCATTCAGAAGTGTCGTATTAAGTTTAAGGTTAGCACACAACGTCATATGAACTTCAGTGTGGATGTGAAGTATGTATGTTGAACTTATCTCATTGTTTTCTTGACTTAGTTCATGCATAAACATATTGTTATTATTAAGCACTGTCTCGTCACCGAAAACTGTTACTTTTAATTCGCTAGTGCCACATGCTTGACAATGGTTAAATCTTTTTTAATTCCCCACCAAGATTTTATGCAACTACTGTTAACGCCCTACAGGGTAATAAAATTTTATTATTTCTTTTTCAAAATATGAAGAAATTTAAAGTGAGATCTGTCAACATTTGCTAACCACTTACTTTTTCTCCGTGTTGCTTTTCAAACTGCAGATAGCTGAGTGTGTAGAGTATCAAGCTATGGAATTTTACATTACGTCCATTGATTCGTTTGAACATGAGATAAAATGCAATAACGTGTAGAAGTATAGCTCAATTCTGCTGACAAAAGGCAATCAATCAATGATGATCTTTATTTTTAATTTAAATTTCAAGACATATCCCTGTATCTTTAAATCTGTAAAAATCCTATTTTAAACATTTTCTGCAGCCTGATCTACTTTACTGAATGAACAATGAGAAACTCCATCTTTAACTTGCGAAACGAATGAGAAATATATGTCTCCCGTATATAGAGATCTAGTTTGTTAATTTCTCTACAGTATACGCGACACACCCAGAGTATCTGTTAACTAAATACGGCAGATAATCTATGGTGTATAATGCGCAATAACTAAATGCAGAAATACTGAATTTCAAATCCTCATTAATAAAATTCCGCACACCACAAAACTGTGCGAAAAGTGGGGGCTAGAGAGAGGCAAAACGTGGTGTGAGCACAGGCTGCAGGGAGTGACAGAGTCGGAGACTAGCAAAAGCCTCTGGGATTTCCCAATCCAAACAGATCCGGTTCTAGAGCATAACAGACTAGACCTAGTGGTGATGGTGGACAAGGTGCACCACGTATGCTACATAGTTGATGTGTGCATGCCCCTTTGACCTACAAATAGTCAACAAGGAAAAAGAAAAGATAGATAGGTGATAGATAGATAGATAGATAGATAGATAGATAGATAGATTGATAGATAGATAGATAGATAGATTGATAGATAGATACAACACTCTTAAGTACGAAATAGCCAAATGGAAAATGAAGAAAGGGAAGATAGTGCTAATTATTGTTGGGTCCTTGAGAAGGCATCAAGAGGAATATAAACGAAATTGGAATAGAGTGCCCAGTAGAACTGTTACAAAAGATTTGCCTCCTTGGCACGGCCAGAATAACCAGGAAAGTTTTAGATAGCTGAAAAGAACGAATATCATGGTACCCTAGGCTGCAGGTAGTAAGCCCGCTACGCATGCAAGACTCCAGGAGCTCCAACAAAACCTGTGATAAAGAGATGATAATAATAATAATAATAATAATAATAATAATAATAATAATAATAATAATAATAATAATAATAATTATTATTATTATTGTTATTGTTATTATTATTATTATTATTAGTATTATTGTCATTATTATTATTATTATAGAGATTACCATGTCCACACGTATGATTGTGACGCATGTGCCTGTTATACACTTATCAGACAAGTAATCGTGGAGGTATATTGGGATTCGTATTTTTGTACCCAAATGTCGCTTTGGTAGCATGCGCTGCTCTCTCAATCAATAATAATAATGATAATAATGACGATGATGATGACGATGATGATCACTTCAACATCAGCAATAAAATCAGATGAATGGAACATTATTAAAACAATTAATGCATAGGCTATGCTAGTATTAAGATACTCTGGTCCTTTTCTAAAATGGGTAAGGTTAGGGCTATGTGATTGCGATAAAAGAACTAAGAAACAGCTCGCAATGCATAACGTGCACCACCCAACAAGTAATATCGAAAGACTACACCTAGCAAGAAAAGGAGCTGGCAGGACAGTGATAAATGCAGAAGACATTATTAGTTCTGCGATCTTGAGTCTGAAAAAAATTATGTTGTTCGTAAAGAAGAATGAAGGCTATCGGCGGCTAAAAATATTTAGAAAGTTGTAAAACCATTAAGAGAAGTCAAAGCCTGAAGTAAGAAGGACAAGACAAATGCTCTGGGAAAAAAATGAATATATGAGCAATTTATGCAACAAACCAAGGAAGCTGGAAGTTGAGAGCGTTGATTGTAGTTGACATATGGAAACCTAAGCCCAGAATTGGAATTGCTAATTATAGCTACTCAGGAACAAGCAATTAGAAGAAATTTGATACAACCAAAAATTGAGAAAACTCCGTGAGAGAGGAAATGTAACATCTGCAGTAAGCTACAAAAAAAAAAAAAGGACAAGCATAGAAATGATAATGTCGGTAAAGCGTGCTTTGGGATGTTAGCTCAGTGTGTGGATTAAAAGAATCAGAAATGGGATATGAACTGGAGCCAAAGGCTATAAACGATAATAACTATAGGATTTTATGAGACTTCCCTTTAACAACTGATCAGCCTATTGAAGCAGGAAAACTAGATATGATTGTAGATGACAAAAAGTGTAAGATGAGAGACTTTTGTAACATCATGGCAATAGAGTGGATGCTAAAGCAATTAAGAATATTTTAAAATAACAGCACCGAATCAGAACGATGAAAAGACTGTGGAAGACTAACTTGACAGTTGTTCTTGTGGAAATTGGTGCACTTGGTACAATAAGAAGCTGAATGATATCGGGATTAAGACTCACATTGTCTATCAGCAGCAAAATGCTATCCTGTATTCTGCACGAGACCTAAAAAAGATTCTTGAGATCAGAGAATTGTGACCAAGTCTGGAGATAAATTTCCTTCTAAATAATGTAGCATATAATAGCTTTAATAATCATTTCTACTGTATACACAAATTCAGAAATTTTTGGGTAAGCCATGTGGTTGATTACATCGACCTGGGGGCTCTACTAGTCCTCATTTCATCGACCCGGAATGAATGAAAGGCAAAGTCGACCTCGGCAGAATTCGAAATCAGAACGTGAAGACGGACGAAAAGCCACGAAACTTGCCTACCAGGGTCAATGGATACAGTGAGACAATGCATCCGATCGTCGACTGTCTTGGAAGGAACTCTGGAGTACTAAAATGGATCGATTATCTTGAGACATACGATATGATCCTACATTCTTGGATTATGGAATGTATTAACTTATTTGGTATTGCATCGAATGTTGAACGATTGCTTGGAAAAAGGATGGTGAAGTGGAGGACAGAACTGACAGCATATGGAAGAAGTATAGGAACAATAGAAATCAGGATAGGCATCTTCCAAGGGGAATGCCTGTCCCCACTGCTCTTGTGGCAAAATTTGAAACTGCTGATATTTGTACTGTGCATGATGACCTCAAACTTTATGGTAAAAATGAATCCCAAGTCAGTTCCCTTGAAGATAGTGTGTATACTTTCAGTGGTGATATCAGAATGGAGTTCGGAGTGAAAAAGTTGTGGTGTGTTAGTCTTGAAGAGAGGCAAAATCAAATGTATGGACGGGCTAAGGAAACCGTCGGGGGAGGTTATGAAGCAAACAGAAGAGACGGGCTATATTTTCTTGGAGTTACTGGAAATGGATAAATTGATGGAAAAAGAAATGACAGAAAAATTTAAGGTGGAGTACCTGCGCAGATTGAGACTGATACTTAAGTCGAAATGAAACGGACGGAATAAGATCGAAGCTATCAACACCTGGGCGGTTTCACTCTTTAAATATGGAGCAGAAGTAATCGCATGGAGAGTAGACGAACTAAACAGCTTAGACAAAAATACAAGGGAGTGGCTGACTAAATATGGGATACTCGACCCAAAATGACACAGGTAGACTGTATGTACTAAGAAAAAGAGTGGGAAGAGGACTGATTGGACGCGAATACAGCATTAGAAAAGAAGGAAACAACATAACATGGTGTGTAAAAAATACCACAGAACCGCTGTTATTGGAAATAAGAAGGTCAGGCTTGTGTAGGATGGATGACTGCGAGCACTTAAGAATGCGCTTGAGAATGAATGTAACTGAAAATAGATGGATAAAGAAAAGAATGCATCGGCAATTTCATAGGGATGTTGAAGATAAAACACAGAGAAAAAAGATGACTATGGATAAATGTGATTTAAAACCGGAAACGGAGGCTCTAATGTGTACTGCTCAAGAGCAAGCATTAAGAGCCAATTACATCAAATACAGAATAGACAACATATCAGTAAGTGATAAGTACAGAATTTGTGGGGAATTTGTGGCATATCAGAGGCGTCATGCCAATATAGCAAGGATTGTCAATTGGACACTTTACAACGAGTATGGACTTGACAGAGCAAAAAATGGTACGAAGATAAACCCGAAGGCATAATCGAAAATGACAATGAAAAGATCCTATGGGATTTAATGATTCAGTGCGACAATGAGATACAGAATAGGAAACAAGACAGTGTTAATTGAAAAAGAAAGTAAACGATGCTGGATCATAGATCTAGCATGCCCAGCTGATAACAAGGTATGCAATAAGGAAGAAAGAAAAGTTGATAGAGATGACAGGTTGGCTTGGGATGTTAAAGCAGCTGTGTTCACTGAAAAAGGTGGTAGTAGAACCAATGATTGTCGGAGCCCTGGGAACAGTGAGTAAAACTCTTGAGAAATACATGTATCAAATAGGGCTACAATAAGGGTGGAGCACTTACAGAAAACAGCACTTCTTGGAACAGCTTGAATAGTCCGGTTGGTGATAAAAAATTATAAGGGGTGTTACCTTAGTTCACTGGCAATAAACAGCTGACACCATAGTACATCTCCAGCGTTAGAAGCTGTACAAAGACAATAATAATAATAATAATAATAATAATAATAATAATAATAATAATAATAATAATAATAATACAACATACACAAATGAAAGAAAAAATAAAGAAAGAGTACTATAGACGAGTTAGATCAATACTAAAAACAGAGCTCAATGCTAAAAACAAGATAATGGGTATCAACACTTTAGCTGTCCCAGTTATAAGCTACAGCTACAACATCCTTAACTGGACACTAAACGAACTATGTAAAATAGACAGGAAAACAAGAAAAATAATGACAGGATATAGGATGCACCACCCAAAATCTGACATAGAAAGGCTATATATACAAC
>NC_068987.1:68268099-68271082 GCF_001194135.2 Octopus bimaculoides | reverse complement strand
TCAAAATACAAAGACCTGGAAATAGAGATAACTCGAATGTGGAATCTAAAAACAGAAACAATTCCTATCATAGTAGGTGCCTTAGGTATAATAAAAAAATATTCAGACAAATACATAACAAAAACACCAGGACTTACAAATATATATAACATACAGAAAATTGCACTACTGGGTACTGCACACATTCTACGCAAAACACTTTCAATACAGTAAACATAAGAGCACCACAGCAAACCACAGCACATACCCAAGGCGCACAGAGCTGCGCTCGGTAGTGAAGTGAAAGCACGTTATAAAAATAAAACTACTGAATAATAATAATAATAATAATAATAATGCCTTCTACTAAAGGCACAAGGCCTGAAAGTTGAGGGGTAGGGACTTGTCGATCATATCAACCCCACTACTCCACTGGTACTTAATTTATCGAGCCTGAAAGGATGAAAGGCAAAGTCGACCTCGGCGGAATTTGAAATCAGAGCGTAAGGACGGGCGAATTGCTACTAAGCATTTTGCCCGGTGTGTTAACGATTCTGCCAGCTCGCCGCCTTAAAAATAACAACAACAAAAACAAAAACAACAACAACAACAACAACAAAAACAATAATAATAATAATAATAAAAGAAGTTACCACTAAAAAGGGAATCTTCCAAGGTGACTCATTTTCTTCGTTACTATTTTTAATTGCACTAATACTCATAACAATGACACTTTGGAAAGTTACGATGTGTTACTGTTGTGGGAAGAAAGGCCCATCATTGAACCATCTTCTGTTTGTGGATGGCCTGAAGTTGTTTTGGAAATCTGAAAAACAGATAGATTCCTTAGCCAAAACAGTTCAGAAGTGTGGTAGGGACATCGGTATTTGTCGTCACAGACAATCACCAGTCACTACGAACTGTGAGTTTTAACTTCATAATCTCAATCCTTTCTACCATAGGTATAAGGCCTGAAATTTGTGGGCAGAGGACTAGTTGATTACATCGAACCCAATACTTATTTCATCGACCCCGAAAGTATGAAAGGTAAAGTCGACCTCGGCGGAATTTGAACTCAGAACGTAGCGACAAGCGAAATATCGCTAAGCATTTCGTCCAGTGTGCTAACGATTCTTCCAGTTTGCCCACTTCCATTTCGTTGTAGACGTTTTGATTCAGACGAAGCCGGATTGAAAAGAAGGTTGACTAATGATCAAAAGAAATTCGCCTGCGATAAACATGTTTTTAATGGCTTTTGGCAGGTGCGCACAGGGTTTTTCTGTGACTATATTATGCAGTGTGCTTCTTTTATTTTTAATTTCAGAGTAGTTGGCTGCGCATAAGGAGATTTTGGCTGCTATTTCTAACAGATCAAGCGACCACATAGAAACACCTTCGTTTACTTCAGCAGAAGTCATTCCAAATAATAATCTCGCTCCAATCCAGCAACTTTTATTCTCTCTATTCATTCATCAGCTTCGATTGAAATCTAAACCCGGAGTATGGTTCCGTTAAATGATTGTAGTGTAGCAAGTACAAACAAGGAGACATTTCATCAATCACCCTTTGACTTTGCCTAAAATCTGTTCTAGATAACATTCACAATGCCCAGTTATTGATTCTTTCTTACTCCTTTCAACTTCGTCTATTATTGCTGTTTTTCTTATTCTTCTGTTTATTCTTGTTCACCTTGTTCATAGCTTTGTTCCGGTAACATAATAATGGCTTTCGTTATTTGTCTGGTCTTGGTTGCCGCTACTTTTCTTATCGTTGTTTTTTCTGATCTTTTTGTTGTTGTTTTAAGTTGCCGCTGCTCTTTTAGTTATTATTGTTGTTCTTAATGTTGTTGATAAGTATATAACTGTTGCTTAAATGATTTACCTCAGTATCAGTGCAGCAGTATTAGTGTACTGCTGCTGTTATTCTTGATGTTTTATCCCAGGTCAGCCCTAATCCATCATAACTATGGCTAAAAGGCATGACAGCTGTGACCACCGTGAACATTTTTTTATATGAAAAAATACATTATCCAGTGTGTCAGTTCTTTTCATTTTAAAGACTCTAGCACCAGATTTGCCGAGTTCAGTCTTGTCTTTCATCCTTCGGTGATCGATAATATAAAATATTAGTCACGTATTGGAGTTCGTATTATCGATTAAACCGCTCCCCTCAAAATTTCTGGCCATGTGTCTAGAAACTCTTATGTTGCAAAGCATTTTCTAGAGCCCAACGATAAAAGTAAGATTTAAGAATACTCACTAATAAGTCACTTTCCAATGATAATCAACAAATATGTAGAGTGGTCCAATGCATTAGTGCGATTAGCAATAAGTCTACAGCAGGCCTGTGAACCACTTCAGAACTTATGACACGAAACTTTAGTTCGATAAGCAGTCTAACGGGAGAGGACATGCGATCCTAAACAGAAACAAGTCGAAAGTTATTACGTTAACTTGCAGCTTTACTGTCCAACGTTTCGTTTTGCAATATTAATCCATCGTAATATTTCATTGTTATTTTAACATCCATAGCTATATACATGCCCGACGAGGAACTGGATGGTGAAACTGACGGTAGAACTTTAATCGGCAAATATAAACATACATGGATATAGTCATACATACACATGTGCATATACACTGACACACATATTCTAAACGCATACATGACAGTGCATTTGATATGCTAAACGGAAATTATTATGTATGTGTGTGTTCGTATATATTCATATATAGATGTTTGTATGTATGTATGCATATATATATATATATATATATATATATATAACAATTGCAGCGTGGAAGGTGTTTATAAGCCATTTAAAATAACACACAAAATCCGTTAGATTCACTTCAACATTTAAATTTAATTTGTCAAAATATTTTCGTCGCTTTGAGACCGCGACTTGTTCACTGACAAAATGCAGCACAGAATTTTGTCAGTGAACAGGTCGCGGTCTCAAAGGGACGAAAATATTTTGACAAATTAAATTTAAATGTTGAAG
>NC_068987.1:68262008-68267014 GCF_001194135.2 Octopus bimaculoides | reverse complement strand
GAGAGAAATAAAGAATGAATGAAAGAAAGAAAAAAAGTGTGCGATATGGATAGAGAGTGATAGATAGATAGATAGACAGACAGACAGATAGATACATAGATACATAGATGGATAGATAGATAGATAGATAGATAGATAGATAGATAGATAGATAGATAGATAGATAGATAGATAGATAGATTCATCACATATATTCGTCTTCCAAAGTTAGTATTCCGTTGTCTGAGATTTTTTCCGAGTAGTGTTTCCGGACCTATTTTCTATTTGCTAAGTGAAGAAAATTGTTAACTAGTGTATCTTAGTTTGAGCCGTCGAATGTTAAAGGAGTGATCACACAAAATTGCGCTAGCAATTGTGTGAATCTTTACATTTCTGGCTGACATATGTCCATCAACTTCGAGGATCTGTTAGCTTTCTTAGTGTTGAGGGGGCGAAGTTGGCTCGATATACCGTGTATAATAGTCATCAAGGACATTATTATGTACAATACCACCATCAAATGTTTTTCATTGTGGACGTTTCATTATTTTACACATTTCTCCAACACTCTGCATAGCTCTGTCACTATAGTGGTCACATCAGCACTGCCCTCACTAGTAGCTTCCTCATCCCATTTCCCGTTTCATAGGCGGCTTAACATTTACTGAGTGCATTTCAAGGTTTTTCTGTTTGTTATACCTTTCTTAGATAGGATCATCAACTTTGTTTAACGATGGTTTGAATGTTACTCCTGTTCTAGAATTTCAACCCAAACCTTACTTTCTGTAAATTCTTCATTTTCTGATCTAACTTGCACAAGTGACATGGTTTTATTTACCCTTCAGATTCTTTTGACAGACATAAAGTGAGAAGAGAAGGGGAAAAAGTATTGGACACTTTTTTATTACTTCTGTGTTTGGAGGGAGAGATTATACCCATGATATTTACAGGCTTAACTAGAACGGTGAAATTGTTTTTGTTCGTCATGAAATTTTATATGGAAGTTTCATAGATAAAGAAGACTTTCCAGATAGTCGACGGTCTAGAAAGCAAGGGCTGAAAACAGTAATCAGTGCATGGTTTCGGAAGTTGAAGGCAACAAGGCTGATGAGAGGAATAGACGTTACTATAGTAGTATTTTTAAACACTTCAAGAAGACGATGTACTGAAAACGAAGAGATCAGGAAATTGAGATGAAAGAGTGAATTTGATAGAATGTTTACTAGTCGAATCTAATATTCGTAAAAAATTCTTAGTATTATTTTCTACTTCACTGTCAAGCAACATTATCCGCCTACTTACATTATCTTCCCTGTTTTTAGTATAAGTATACCGTTCTTGTTTATTCCGAATGCCCTATCTATATCTAAATTAACAATTTTAACTAAAATGTCCATTTTGTTTTCAATCTTCTCAAACAATTTAAAATTCTCCATGAAAAAAATAGTGTCTGAATTTCACCTGTTTATTTTCTGATTCATATTCCATTCACACCTTCTGCAACATCTTTCATCTTCTGTAAAATTCACATTTCAAACAATCAAAGCAACATATTATATTAACTCAGAAAATCATTTTATTTGTTTGAGCTTACAAAAGGGTTTCTGCTAATATTATCAATGTACTTTTCCATGTCTGATCACTACTGATGAAATCTATTAGGTAATTGGATAAATCAAATAATTTATCTATCCGAGAGCTAGGTACACGGTTATATCCTTTGGGCTTGTTCCAGGACTCAGAGGGACAAGAAGTGGGACAAGACGATAATGAAGGAGTCCAATCTCACTCACAATGGGCCGAGAAGAAGCTAACCTTGAAAGATAAGGTGGAGGTTGATAACGCCTGTATTGCATGTGACTTCTACTATTATCTGACTATCGTGCCTTGCCTTGTTTCAAGACTAACCAGACGAGAGCACTTTCTCATTCATTTTCTATGGAGAAGACGGGATCTGCTACTCAGATGGTGCATTTAATATCTCGCAACGCGGAGGACTGGGCATATAGTAGCTAATGATGAAACTGCAATATCTCCACTGTTTTCTAACAATTAGCAGATGTCTACACCGTTTGTTAGACTCACTTTTCCATAGCTGGTATCTTTCAAAGCGTTGTAGTCTTGGATCGATCGTAGACCGAAGAAGACGCCGGTGCCTAGAGTGTCGTTAGGCGCATACAGCCCTCTACTAGTAGGGTACTGTAGTCGGTATACGCTCCACCATTGTGTTCAGTTGAAAATTTATGGTGTATAAGAACGATGATGTGTTTGATGAGAAGAATCTGGCGTCGAAAATAATCAACAAACTGGTCTTTACCTGAGGCCTTCGATCCGGTGTCTGCGGAAAATTTCGAGAAATCCATGACTTGACAGGGCTTACGGATGAGGTGGAGGATTTGCCAGTGCAGCATAAAATCTACAGGCATGGTAGTGCTCTCAGACTAAAGGAAAGAAAAAGTTCAATAAATACTTGCCATTACATTTTTAATCAACCAAATATGGACGATTTCGTTGCACAATGCATCTCCATCTTTCCTTTAACTTGAAAATATCCTCTTCCCAGAATTGAGGTGGAGTCATTCATGGCAAATGAGTCGAAAGGTAAGCTACTATAAATCGGCACGAACTTTCTGGACAACCCAATAGAATTGGTGTTAAAGCAGCGAACTGGCACAATCGTTTTCACGCTGGACAAAATACTTAGATGTGTTTCTTCCGTCTTTGCGTTCTGGGTTCAAATTCCATCGAGTTCGACTTCACTTTTCGGATTCGAAAAATAAGTACCATTTGCGTTCTGGGTTCGATGCAATCAAATAGCCTTCTCCCACAAAATTTCAGGCTTTGTTCTTATAGGAGAAAATTTTATCAGTGTTGATGTTTGCTCCTAACTCAATTCTTCTTTCGAAGAATTTATTTTCAGTATGAAGTTTATTTCGATCAGGGAGAGTATTAAACATTTTGAGAAGCCTACCTCTTAATGTGTTTACACCACAAGATCATCATTTAAAAATAAATTCAGTTTATTCTACCGCCTAATGAAGGTTCTAAAATTTTCAGATATGAACAATGGCAGAAGAAAGTAGAACTGCAGTTTAATTAACAATTTGGGCAACTCTAGACAACTGTATTTCATATACATAGTCAAATATATGTTTTATACATGCACGCTTCTATATATACGTACTGGTATATGCATATACATACATACATAAATACATTCATACATACACCCCCACCACACACACACACACATATATATATATATATATATATATATATATATGTGTATGTATGATGCAGCACGGAATTTTGTCACACACACACACACACACACACACACACACATATATGTATAATATTTATATATATACATGTGTGTGTGTGTGTACACATAATATATTCACGGGCAGATTATTATGAAGGCGTAGTTAACTTGATCTTCGCAATAAATTTTAGTCTGCTCTCAGCATAAGGTCACTCAGTCACATCTTCGTTGAGCCCTGTGTGGCTAATAAAAGAAATGTATTATTAAACTGGCAACAAAAATAATGACCTTATATATGAATTTGCAAAAAATATATACATATATACATACATACATACATACATACATATATACACACACACACACATATATGCACACACATATATATTTATGTATGTATATATATATATATATATATATATATATATATATATATATATATATATGTATGTATGGATATATGTATATATGTGTATGTTTGTATATTTATATGTATGTGTATATAAATATTGTTATATATTATATATATATATGTATGCATGTATGTATATATGCATCGATATATGTATACTCATCCCAGCACATGTACATACATATACACACACATAATATTCTTACTACTACCAATACTACTACTACTACTACTACTACTACTACTACTACTACTACTACAGGGGACCCTGATCCTGCAGCTGCTGATACGGCTTCTGCTGCGGCTGCTTCTGCGGCTGTTGTTGCTGTTGTTGCTGATGCTGTTGCTGATGTTGTTGCCGCCAATGATTTGCTACTTTAGGTGGCAGTCAAAGTATGAACTCAAACGACCTCCAAATGATTTTGAGGAAAGAGATTTATGACATATCGTGTGTACGTCAGTGTGCTGTGAAGAGAAAGATCTGGCCAATAATCGATCGATTTAACCCTTACCCTCAGCTGCTGACAGGCAGCCAACGGTGTTGGATTTTCGCATAAATAAAATACGTATGACTAAAGGAATAGTAGAAGAAAAAGAAAAGATGGTGTGGGGTACCTTGACCCGAACGCTTTGAGAAAACGCGGTGATTTAGTGACGTCATATGATTTACTGGTGGTACGTTCATGGCCTAGCGTTTTCGTTACACTCACGTTCACAAGATCGTGGTTTCGATTCCCGGATAAGCGGTGCGTTGAACAAAACACATCATTACACAATACTCCAGTCCTCTCAGTTGTAAATGAGTAACCCTGCGATGCTCTGGTCGTCTTGATCAGGGAAGAATGTTGTGATTTCGGTCACTTATACGCCATGGAAAACGGGGAGTTGACCCTGTGAGCTTCAGGATTCAAGGCCGTTATGTCCATATATTGATAATGGTGATGATGAGTGACAATATGCCAGTTGGTTGAAATAGGTACGGCTAAGAGAGATACTTCTGCTGGTGCAAAGTATTCAAGGAGAGGAACCGATAACGAAAGTAAAAATATGCAATTGAAAATTGCCAACGAATACCGCCCGCTCCCTATATTATTCTTTTACTTGTTTCAGTCATTTGACTGTGGCCATGCTGGAACACTGCTTTTAGTCGAACACATCGACCCCAGTACTTATTCTTTGTAAACCTAATACTTATTCTCACGGTCTTTTTTGCCGAACCGGCAAGTTACGGGGACGTAAACACATCAACATCGGTTGTCAGGCGATGATGGTGGTGGTGGGACAATCACAGCGAGACGCACACACACACACACACACACACACACACACACACACACACACACACACACA
>NC_068987.1:68260862-68261662 GCF_001194135.2 Octopus bimaculoides | reverse complement strand
AGAGAGAGAGAGAGAGAGAGAGAGAGAGAGAGAGAGAGAGAGAGAGAGAGAGAGAGAGAGAGAGATAGGTGGATAGATAGATAATAGATAGATCGACATACAAATATGCATGCATGTGTATGTGTAGGGTATGCAGGAATATGCAATATGTGGTGGGCTTTTCATGGATCTCAACGATGAACATTAAATTTGTTGATCAACTGAACTCTTATTTGTGAAAGCTACCCAGTATTTCACATCTAACCGTCTCGTGTACGTTCAATGCTATTTTCTGTCTCATGCAGCTAATCTAGCAAATATCTAGGAAGATCCAAGGAGTGAAGGAAAGAGAGAGAGAGAAAAGTAGGGAGAGAGAGTAGATGGAGACAGAGAGAGAAGTAAAGTGAGAGAGAAGGAGAGAGAGAGAAAGAGAGGGTAAGAATCAAAGACAGAAAATAGAATCAGTTCCATTACTGGTCATGCTCTCCATTGATGGAGCCTGACAGCAAAATTACTCAACGTTTCTTAAAAATCCAATTCCCCGGTGCTATAATATTAATACGCTGTATCACTAATGCCCTAACAATAGCGGATAGCGATGTTACCTATCTTCTAGAAGGGATTCCATTTTCTGAAATATATAATTGCAACACTACACGGCTATATTATGGAAATATACCTTATTATCTTTTAAAGGCTACTGTTGTAATCGAAGTCTTACTCATCTATTATTAATGTATAACACACACGCACACATGCATGCTATATATATATATATATATATATATATATATATGTATGTATATATATATATATATATA
>NC_068987.1:68258864-68259569 GCF_001194135.2 Octopus bimaculoides | reverse complement strand
CTATTCTTTCATTCTTTCCTTCTTTCTATCAGCCCTTTCACGCTTACTTCCTTTATTCCACTCTTTGTTCTTTCGTTCCCCCTCTCTCACATTTCCTGGCCTTCTTTTCATGCTCACTTTCCCTCCTCTTTTCACTTCACTGTGTTCCCTATCATTTTTTCTCGCCCCCTCCTATTTCTTCTATCCCTCTGCCTCTACCACTCTCTCTTCTCTCCCCACGTGACCGCTGTTCGGCCAAGCCTGACCTTTCTTTCTTGGTTCGGCTACCATCCGTGCAACATCTATATTCCTCCCTGTGTCTGTGAAATCCTGTGTCCACGCCAGCTTAATTCAATTCGTCCTTAGTCGAAAGACATCTGTTGTTATGTCCTGTAATTTGTATTTGTGTAACATTCTCCGTTTTTTCCCGTTCTTGTTTTCGTATACATTCGCTGCTTTCTTCCAAGGAATCTAATGCTCTTAGCCTAGTTTTCCTTGGTGCTGGCCAGATTGGAGCAATCTCGAGTATAACCAGCCGAAATTGCAAAGATAATCTGGAACTCGACTGAGGATAGAAAACTCCGATTGACCCGTCCTTGGTTTCTTTGTAGCGTCTATCTGGATGTTTTGCGTTCTTGTCCCATTTTGTATTTTTTATATATAAAGAAATATAGCGGCTTACGTACACTTTGGTCTCTTATATATACACACACGCACACACACACA
>NC_068987.1:68257416-68258622 GCF_001194135.2 Octopus bimaculoides | reverse complement strand
ATATATATATATATATATATATATATACAGAATGGGACAAGAACACAAAGCATCCAGACAGTTAGGTGATATAAGAAAGGGACAAAACATCCAGATAAGCGTAACAAAGAAAACACAGAGAGGTCATTCGGAGTTTTCTTTCTTCAGTCGAGATCCAGATTATCCTTGCAATTTCGGCTGGTTATTCTCGATATTGCTCCAATCTGGCCAGCCCCAAGGAAAAACTAAACAAAGAGCATTAGAATCCTTGGAAGAGAGCAGCGAATGTATGCGAAAACAAGGACGGAAAAAACGAACAATGTTACACAAATACAGTAGGAATAATAACGGGACATAACCACAGACGTCTTTCGACTAAGGACGAATAAAATTAAGATGGCGTATATGGAAATAAGGCCTTGCAGCCGGGAAACAATTCAGGTCTATAGGTTTGTTTTTGTGATAGTTTAATGCTCACAAAAGAACGCCAGTAAATATTACAGGTGGTCACCCAGCGTAGTTCACACTGGAATTTTAAATACACCATTAAACTGTATTTTGGCATGTTTTCTATAAACACATGTTGCTAATAATATCCATTAGGGTTGTCTAATCTGTTTCGAGCATGGCTATTTATCTATTTATCACTCCCCATCATATATATATATATATATATATATATATATATATATATACATGCAAACACACACACACACACATGTACATACATGCACACACACATACATACACACATACATACACTCACACACATACACACATGCCACCACCACCACATGCACACACACGCGCTATGACACACACGTACACACACATATGCTAACAGCTGTAAGACATTGTCCCTTCTTCAGTCACTAGATGTCCTTTTAAATTTTGAATTTTTTAATTGCTGATATGACATAAGATGTCATATGTGTTTGTATATTGTTTTTGTTGTCCTCTTAGTTGAAAAATAAACACGTAAATTAACATAATACATTGTCTGCAAGTTGATGAGTACCACATATTCCCCTCCATTTTCTTATGGCTATATAAATTTAGGGCAAAATTTCCTTTTACCCGCACCCATTTATTACACTTGGTAAAAAACACTAGTATAATAATAATCGAGTATCCTGCCAGCAGTATATTGGATAGATAATATTCCTTAGTGGGTTGGATTCACAACCCCTAACTTTCTTGGATTTCATATATATATATATATATATA
>NC_068987.1:68250824-68256209 GCF_001194135.2 Octopus bimaculoides | reverse complement strand
TGTGTGTGTGTGTGTTTGTGTGTGTATGTGTGTGTGTGTGTGTGTGTGTGTGTGTTTATGTGTGTCTGTGTGTTCAAACACGTGTGTAAACATATAAGCATTGACAAATGCAGGCATGAAATTTCATCATATTACCGACATATTTAGATGGATGTATAATTATGATGAATTTTTCATTAGTACGTGTGTCTATAAGTAGATATAGGTATATAATGTATGAATATAGATATGTTTATGCATATTCGCACATATGTACATATGTTTACGTATATATACATATGCACATTTGGAAACACACAGAGAAGTATATGTCTATAATCGTATTCACAAATACAAATATACCCACCAATAAAAACGTACTATGCATTAATGGCCGCATTTGGGTCTTTCTAAAATGCAAGCAAAATATTACAGATCAGTTGATCACCTCATAAACAACGTCTGAAAAGATAGTCAAGCCTGTGTTATGGAAGGGTGAATACTGAAATTGAAGTCTTGACTTGACTGTGTGCAAATGCGTAGACTCCATCAATCTCACTCAAAGTCTAGGTGTTGCTGTAAAACGGGCGACGGATTTCGCTTAGTACGCAAGAACAAGGACATTCAATACAATGACTTCCACAGTATTTCCTTCGGCCAAACTTTCTTAAGGTATTGGTCGACTTGAGTTTGTGTTATGAGACCAATGGCAGCACCACATGGTACTAAAGTGCGTGGACTTGCATGTGGTCTGTGTAATATAATAATCCAGCAACACTTGCATCGTATGATTATAATAGCACGTAGGAACAGTTTGAAGTAATTACTATGGAGTGATTTCCAATCAACAGTATAATTGCCTATGAGGAAACATGTAAGAGAAACGTTGTATCAAGATGTGTCGTCCTGCTGCTATTAAATATTGAGTTAGGACAACACTGAATATGTACCATAACACGGCGTCCCGCTTTCATTACAGAATCTCTTCTTAGTATCTATAATCATATAAAGGCTATCTAATGGATTTATTGTTACCGCGGAAAGTTTGAAAATATTCTGTCAATGAATTTTATTCAAATACATTTGCTACAACTTCTATTCATAGAACAATAAAATGTTCTCACATCTTATTCCAGTGAAAGATTTTTGTATTTGTTGTTCTTCCTAGCATATGCGAGTATACGTCCTACAGTACATATTCATATATATGTATATGCTTTTGTACACAACAGGAATGAAAACTGGTTTCATCTAATTTGTTTCCTTGTTGATATAAACAAAATCTTTGCTAGTCAAATCTATGGAGATATTAAATAATGAAACCTATCACTGATATACATGCAGAAATTTGGAAGAGAAATTGGTTCAGAAAGAACGTCTTGTATTACAATAAATCCAAGGAGGATGTGTTGCTGAACTGTAAATGTCACTTACAATTAACTTCCTTTCCTACTTCTTTCAGGCAATAAAAAATTATACTCACACTGGAACGGAAGAAAATAAGTTCTAAAATTGTGCTGAGAATATAGTGACAGAATACAGTTAAATATAGTTATATAGTGTTGAACTATTCTCGAAAATATATGAAAATCAAATCTTCCATCGCTTAGCAAATAACAATAAATTTATAGGAAAACTTATTGGAATAAAAGTAATGGAAGTTTGAGTGAAATGACAATACCATCGAAGAGAAAAAATAGGGGTGGAATGCCAAATTTTAAATTCTAATCACTGAGTATTGATATTTTAATCTGATATTAGTGACATCAACGATGAATAATATACAAATTGATTACAGATAAGGTGCAATGCAATTATCAATTGCCCTGGTGTTGATATAAACAGTAAACTGAAATTAGAACACACTTAGCAATAGGCAGTAGAACGTTTACCTAAGTTCAGGAAAAGATATATATTCATACCTATTACATTCTGTTAAATTTATTAATCTTTAAAATTAGGCAAAATATTTTATACAATTATTAATAGCGAAAACATACTAAATCAAATAGCCAATACCAAAGGGTGTCCCAAAAGTGACTGCTGAGTTTCAATTTTTAATACTTTCCTTAAATTTATAAATAAATGCATGAAATTTTGATACAATATAAAGAATATAATGAAAGTTAATATTCATATATCAAAATTTGCAAAACCACTACATATGAAAAATGACATCGCTTAAACGCTAGCCATTTTCAGCTTGCCCCCCACCCCGTACTCTTTCCAAAAGTTGCACCATAACACCCTCAAGAGTCTCAGACCTCACTTCTCTGATTTCTGCATTGCTGTTCTTCAGTTGCACCAGAGCCTCATGTTTGTTGATGTAAACCCTCTCTTTCAGATATCCCCACAAGAATAAATCCGGGCTAGTCAAGACTGGGGAACGTGAAAGCCAGTTGACATTGCCGTAGCGAGAGATTACTCTCTCCTCGAAGCACTGCCGTAGCAAGTGCACTGTTTCTTTTGCGATATGAGCAGTTGCCCCATCTTGTTAGAACCAGGTGTGAGGTCTACTTTGAATCGCTGGGCGCAAAAACGTCTCAATCATGGATACCTGAAAGAGATTGTTTCCGTCAACAAACCGGATGCCCTGGTGCAACTGTGGGAGAACATCAATAGAGAAATCAGAGAAGTGAGGTCTGAAACACTTGAGGGTGTTAGGGAACAAGTTTTGGAAAAAGCACGGGTGTGCGAAACCGAAAATAGCTGCCATTTAAGCGATGTCATTTTTCATATGTGATGTAGTGGTGTTGCAAAATTTGACATGGGTATATCATTATGTCCTTTATATTGTATCAAATTTCATGCATTTATTTGTAAAGTTAAGAAATTTATCAAAAATTCAAACCCATTAGTAACTTTTGGGACACCCTGTATTAGCATAACTCGCGAGAGAGTTGAGAATATTCTACACAAATAACTTGTCATGACGAAAGTGTCTGCTCGGTGTGTGTCACGTCTTCTGATGCCTGATCCAAAGGGCACTAGGCTGATCACATCACAGTGAAGTCTGACATTGTTTGAGCTAGATCTAGCTGGATCCGGCTGATTTCCTTGAACGTTTCCTAACCTAAGTTGAGTATTGGCTTCATTACTTTGACCCAGATACACAGAGACAATCATGCAATGGAAACATTCCTCCTCACATGCTTCAGAGAAGGCCAAAGTCGTTTTATCTGCAGGGAAGGTGATGGCCTCAGGTTTTAGGGATGCAAATGACATTGTGTTGATTGACAATCTTAAAAAAGGACCATACAATCAATGGAGGGCACTATGCCAATTTACTGAGGTAGTTAAGAAAGGATATCAAAACCAAACATCCAGGAAAACTGACGAAATTGTTCTTATTTTATGAGGACAATGCTCCAGCATGCAAGTTCTTGGTTTCAATGGTTGCTGTGCGTGACTGTGGCTTTGAAACGGCTGATTACCGTCCCTATTCTCCTGATTTGGCCCCATCTGACAATCATCTTTGCCCCAACATAAAAAAATCATTTGGCTGAGAACCAGTATCGCAGTGAGGATGATGTCATATCTGCTATTAGTAACTTTTTTGACCAACAGGATGAAACCAATGGAGAAGTTTGTATACCGCAAGGGGGAATATGTCGAAAAATTTACATTATTTGGTCAGTCAAACAAATTTTCAGCTGACACCATAAAGAAAAATGCAGAATTTATACGTCTTCAAGTTAATAGGATTCAATTGTCAGTGCGCTTCACCCACTCGAATAGGTAAAACCTTGAACAAATTTGCATTGAAACGTCTACTTTGCATGAATATGTACAGCAAATGAAACTAAATAGGCATAAATGATACACCGAAGGCCACTCGAACTCTCACACAGCGGAAATCCATGTCAGATTGGAATTTAATGAGGATAATGCAGTAATAGATAATTTATGAATATGTCTAATTCTCCATTCTTCTTAATGATGTCATGATTATATTTTCTGCATGCATGAAATCCAGTGGGGCGAACTCAAAATTTTCATATCGAGTGAAGTGCCATCCGTTTAATTGTTTATCTTAAGCAATTCTGTATGTTCCCTATCTTTCGATGTCGTTAGCCCGAAATGCTAATAAGGTGCCTGATCAGATCCCAAATCCCCTTTCCTTTACGTTATATATATATATATATATATATATATATATATATATATATATATATATATATATATATATATGTATGTATGTATGTATGTATGCGTGTGTGTATGTGTGTGTGTGTGTGTGTGTGTGTGTGTGAATGTGTGCGTGCGTATTTGTGCGTGTCTGATTATGTATGTGTGTGTGTTGTGTGTGTGTATGTGTGTTTGCGTGTCAGTATGTGTGGAGATAAAGATATGTGTAATATGTAATACACATACAGTGCGCCCAATTTACATGTGTGCTTGAGCGCGTATGCATGTATATGTACATCTGCAACTGGCGTGTACTTGTATGTATTCACTATTACACACGAATTTGTTTCAAATCATTTCGAATTTACAAGAAAATATGACTGATAAATATACAAAAGATTTTGAAAATGAAATAGCGTTCCGTTATATTTCTTTGAAATGTAGTTCATATGAATATACTGGTGGTAATAATATTACACTCATACTAACATTACAGTATTATTACCATATATGGCGAGATGCCCTTTTCCCACAAGGAAAATGAAAGATTTGTCCATATATTCCCAAAAGTTATGATTGACTGACCTTTGACAGGGTCATAAGTTGATATGATAACAGATGTTGTCGGCTATTATAATCTGAGCCGGACACCAAACAAGATATCCTCCCTGGAGAGTTTTTGGCACAATACCAAAATGGCTGAATTCGATCTCTACTGTTCATTGAATGACAAGTGTCTTGCGATATATGATTCAACAACAAAATGCAACAACAATAACTATTGAAACATCAAGTACAACATTGATGATGATGATGATGATGATGATGATGATGATGATGATTATGATGGTGATGATAATAATAATAAATAATAATAATAATGACAACAACATCAGATGAAGAAGCAGAAATTGAAGGCGAAGGATAAAAGAACAATAGGATAAAGGCGAATAGAAAGGAAGACAGAAAGAGTGAGAGACAGATTTAAAAGGAAACCAGTGTGAAAGAGAAAAAGTGTAGAGGGGGAAAGAGACGTGATCATAAAAGCGGAATATTTCTGGCAAGACTACAAATAGTGAAAACTTTGAAGAATACTATTATTATACGTAAACAAATCCTGCAGCAACAAACATGCACGCGCACGCGCGCACAAACTAACGCACACACAAAACACAAACTCACACACGCATACACATATTTATATATATATATGTATATATACGTATATATACATTCTCCTATATATACACACACGCATATATATATGTATATATATAT
>NC_068987.1:68246254-68248513 GCF_001194135.2 Octopus bimaculoides | reverse complement strand
ACAACGGAACGAACACATAGGAAAACAAATAGCCACTTGGAATTAATCCTACGTCAGCTGCCTCTATTCTAACTAGACCTTTCGAAAATAAGGCACAACGTATTCTACAGTAATCCCTCGCCATATCGCAGTTCATCTATCACGAACTCCTCTGTATATCCGTGTTTCTACGGTCGTTAGGTATTTATACTTAGTTTTTAATTATTTCCGTGGGAGGTTTTGGAACGTAACACCCGTGACAGTCGAGGTATTACTGTATATATACATGCTTGATTTTGTTTGTTTTGAGCGTATGTGTGTACATATATATATCACAGCACAGGCGACATACATTTTGCTTAGATTTTAAATGTGTACTGTAATTCATATTTTAATGCTATTAAAGTTTGGGACTTAATTTTTACACCACATTACAATGTAAAAGTTCCGTTGTAGCCCCGTATTATTGTATAAGCTCAAAAAATGTACAAGACCTTCACTACATGTACTTCAAACGCATAATTATATAACTTCGAGATAACAAAAAGGTAAAATGCAAAGCGGAAAAAGGTAGAAACCACTCGATTCTGAAACATTCTTTTTACAACATTCCCACTCACACACAGACATACACACACATACACACACGCACGCACGCACGTACACATACACACATTAGTATACACACATAGGTATACACACATTTTGCGAATGTTTCTGGCTTTTGTGTATCGGTGTGTCTGCATGTGTGTATACAGACACATATATAGGTTCTCATGCACACATATATAGTAACACTGTGATAGGTTGATCGATAAATAGGTAGATAAATAAATAGATAGATAGATAGAGTGAGAGAGAGAGAGAGAGAGAGAGAGAGAGAGAGAGAGAGAGAGAGAGAGAGAGAGAGAGAGAGAGAGAGAGAGAGAGAGAGAGAGAGAGAGAGGAATAGATAGCCAGACAGACAGCTAGCTAGCTAGATAGATAGATTAGCTGTATAGATTACGTTTTTTGTTTTTGTGTACGATTGATTTCTGTCAAATGTTATGAGTATATGTCTATTTAAATTTTAGAAAACTCTCTGTAGACATGCCTTTGTGTTCTAAGTACTTTGTACAGATAACTGGTGCAGTTTATTGACTCTCGATCTACAATGATTCCTATTCTACTTTATGTTACTGATTTTGAATAAATTTACAACTTCCCTTCCGAGTAAGATCTGTGAATTTTAAATGAAATTTTCTGTGAGATTGCAAAGAGAGCACAAAGACATTAACTTTAACAGAAGCTTTGAGGATTTCCATGTTCTTTCTTTGAATGCATACCTTGTAACCTCTTATCTCAACAGCTGCATAATGCCTACTTATAGTAATATCTCTAATGTTATGGAACCTTGAGTAGCATTTCATGGCAGTAAGAACGTATTTTGATTAGGTGATAATACCGTCTACAACTTCTAATGCGATAAATCAATGCCAGGAAAATTGCATTCTTAAAATATTGAGTCACATACTAAAAGGTACGCAGTGCATATTTCCAATGATGGTTAGATCATATCAATCTTAATCAAAGAGACCTCTGCTGAAATGTACTCAAAACTTGGACATTTGGCCCTTTAGTTATAGAATACTCTTCAATGAATCCTTATTGTATTTCATCGGAAGTCAAGTTGTAGGTATTTCTAGCAAGCGAAAGGATTACGTAGGCGCAGTATAATTATAATTATAATTAATTACTACAATTTGATAAATTATCACACCCTTTATCAGGCACATAAATAATGGACTTGGATATATATTCTCGTCAATTGTCGAAATGTTTTTTTTTTATTTTACGGTCTCTGTACATCCACCATAGACAAGAATTCAGAAATATGATTTGTTAAAATGTAGCATCACTAGGATCCAATTTCGAAGTGTTGGACTCGAAAACACGCGGTTATTCATTCTGACTATCCTCATCAGCCATGGTTAGTTACGTTTTCTTGCTTATGAAACTCCAAGTAATGCACTTTTAAATCAACAACAGTTCTCCTACAAACACATATTTTATGTGATGTCTTTTTCCGTTTTACCCACGCAGACAGACACACATGTGCATGCAAACCCGCAGGCACGCACGTGCACACCCACATATATGTAAGAATGTATCTTATTATTATTATTATTATTATTATTATTATTATTATTATTATTATTATTATTATTATTATTATTATTATTATTATTATATATGCGTGTACGTATGTCGGTGTTTATATCATACGCCTGTATATATATA
>NC_068987.1:68240828-68246143 GCF_001194135.2 Octopus bimaculoides | reverse complement strand
CAATGTAGAGCTTTTCTTTCCGAAAATAGAAAAAGAGAAGTTTAGATCTAAATAAATTGTTTTTATTTTAAAAGCAAAATATATTTATCTTAGTTTCAATTACAGAAGAGAGTGTGATGAATTTCATAGTTTTGGTCCCATGCAACAAAAGTTCATATCAAAAACGTTGTGAGGTAAAATATCATGAAAAAAATATAAGGCAAAAAATTGGATTTAAGTACAATTAATCTTTTTATTTTAAAAACAAACTATATTTTAATTATGCTTAATTGATAGAGCTCAATTCGAAGAATTTCATGGTATCAGTCGCATGCAATGAAGTTTTTAAAAGGAAAAAGGCATGAGAGTTTGTATCTCAAATTTGAGGGTGATAATATAGTTCGATACATTTTTATGAATATAGTTCTAGGAGACATTTAATATACTGTATCTTACTGGCATCATTAAGGTAAAGTAAAAATTATCAACGACACCGCTAATTGACACATTTGACACATTATTAATTAGCATAATAGCATAGCCTGGAAAAAAAACATGGATTATATGGGAAAATGCGAGCAAGAGAAATAATATTAGAAAACTGGAAAAGTACAGGCCAAGTTATTGCACTTGGAAAAGTTCAGGACACGTTATTACATCTGGTAAAGTACAGAACAAGAAAGTACTGCTTCTTTGAAAAACGTTGTAATTTTTTTTACTCTTTTCTCTCCTACATACTCCATGTTCTGGCAGAAAAATATAAAAAATAACTCATTGTATCTTCATACTTATTTCCTCTTTAATTTGGATGAAGTCTCTAGGTTGTCAGATCATTATCAAGTGATAATGCAACCGAAAATTTATCATAAACACAACTCTAAAAACAAGAAAGAATTCAAACTTCGCAGACAACACACAATGTTTAAGCACATACAAACAATATCTCCACCAAAAAACCCAAATGAAGAAGCAGTATACAAAAAAAAAACAAAAAAAAACAAACAAAAGAAACGCAATCTCCATCAACCTTCATTTATTAAATAAGTAGTACGAGAAGAACATGTCATTTTGGAAGATATTCTGAAACACTCCACGCTCTTGTTGCAGAACCTTGAGAAGTGGATTTGACTATAAATAGAAGTACACGGAGCATAATAAATAAGATATTTAAACACAGGAATAGAAAAGTAACCTGTTGCAATCCTTATAGCACACGAATGTATTAACTAAAAATAATAAAGAATGTCTTGTTACTTATTAGAAGCACGCGCTTCCGTGTCACGCAGGTATACCACGATATATTCGAGAGAACTCCTGTAAATTCTGGCTACGATTGTTTATATATTGGTTCACATATTGTCTCCTAGAACTAAAACCCTATGAATGCAATAATGCGCTCCCAGTTTCAATGTATTTTCCTTTCGATGGAAAATACATATTCAATGCGGTGATACATAGAGTTACTATAAAAAACAAAATCAAATTGTACTAAAATACCATAAGCTAGACAAAATTCCGTAAATGACTCGACAGTATTTATACAGCATCATTGTAGAGAGGTGTTAAGAAGAACATTTTATATAAGACAGAGACTAACGTCCATTGACTAATGTGCTTTGACGGACAAGTTAAAGGTCTGGTGTGGTCAACATAGTTTTTCGGAAGGAATTCATATAACTCCAGACGCATGAGATAGCGTTAATGAGAGTGGAAAGAATGGAAAACTTGCTACATTATTCATACAAGTCAATAAAATTATACTGCATAAAATAATATAATTTCGTACCATTTCTAAAGCAGAGCAATTCAATAGAATATAATGATTGTATTTTGTTCCAAGCACTCACCACTACAAGCTAGCGAATCAGTAACCAACGTTACAGCGTTACCACTTCAAATATCGTTTAGCCACCCAATATTGTTGAATGGTCGTATAATTTGATGGACTAGGCTGCCATTTTTTTGTGTTTTGACTGCACAATCTATGAACCGTCATCTCGACTATCGACCGCACCATATGCAGGTTCCTAAAAAAAGAATTTGAGATATAATAAATATTCTCAAATATTTCTCAACTCTTTAGTTATTTAACAATGTTTTAATCAAGAAATTAAAAGTAAATATAAATTTAGGAAAAAGCTGAAGATTGTATCAGACATTCAGGGCTTAGATCAAATGTAATGAAATCCGAAACATGTTACTGAAAATGATGGCACAAGAAATGATAAGGAGTTAAAAGCTTCTGTGACAGACCATAACTGACACAAATGGGGTTTTATTCAAGTATTTTTCTATATTTATTTTGAATTGTATTCAGTTTTAGCCACTGGAAGTGCTGTTAACTGGAGGGCAGTTCTGATTAACTAAACTATCCGTAGCCTTCTCGACTATTTTCAGGCTACTACTATATTTACTAATATTTGTTTCATTTCTAAGACAAGGCCATTATTTGAGGATCGAATCTGTTGCTACTTAAAGTAGATCAGTTTTTCCATTCTCCTACGTTCAGGTTATATTCTGCTACGATGAGCATTTCATTTTCACTTTCAGATTAAATAGCTGTTATAATTAATTAGATTGAGATTTAGGTGATTGTATTTGTAAACGAGAATGTCAAATATGTCTCCTACGACATACGCCGGTTATCTTTTATCTTATATTCTTTTTAATTTCATCATCTATATCCTTTGGTGCGTCTAAATAAGAAAGTATCGATATAAAGTAAAATGTAAATATAGACGAACACATAATGTGTAATCTGCAAACTGTGATTTTAAAGCTTGGCACATAGATTATTCCTGCGATGTAAGCTTTCTTTCAGATGAAGACACTGATCTGAAGCTAGCTTTCTCCTCCGAACAAATCTCAAAAGCCTTGAAAAGGATCATGTGCGCTCTTTTTTGTCTTCTGAATCGATCTGCCAATTTACCGCAAGTGGTTGAAATATTGAGTACAAAAGTACATTTTCGACAATTTTATCTTTTTCTCAAGATTATTATTAGCGCCCGTGGACCGTAGTAGTTCTAATAAGAGATACAGGTCATAAAATCGGTCCACCTAGAACTTACTAGGTCTGCAACTCAAAAATTTACTACCGTGTCTTCATTTCTGAAATATATCAACTAAAGCGAAATTTAGAGGTCTTCAAGAATATTCAGTTTCCAAAATGAAGTAATTCGAAACGTGTCTCAATAATTACTAACGAGGATTTTACACCCTCAGGCAAATGTGATCGCTGGGTGAAATTTTTGCACCATTGCATAATGACCTTATATATATAGTCTCTATATTTAAAAAAAAAGGAGCATTCGGGAACGGGATATTTTGATCATATATCTGATTGATTAAAGTTCATCTGGGATGAAGCAATATTTACATACTCAATAGCAGCATTTCGCCATGATAACAATCTGCTCTGTGCTCATCTGGCCCCTACAGATACAATTATAATAAATAATGGAGTCTCATACCGATAATTGAGTGAATAAAATATTTAAATCTATCTACCGATCTATAATTCAGTGCTATAATCATGAAAGAACTATTAATGTCTTTGAAGTTAGAACGTCCAACTAATAGAATGTTAACTTCAGAATTACCATGTAAATATGATATAAATTTGAATATTACTTTTTCCTAAATATGTTTACTACACATTCATATAATTGAATACCGCTTATTCCTATTCATGCATATTCATTTGAATACAACAAAGTCATATTCAAAAGTTTTATATATATGAATAAATTAATACTTTCTACAGAAACAATGGTCCTACAATATTATACTAGAAACGTTGGTCACATGGTATACTGGAAACAACACTGATTTTTTTAAAAATTACACTCATGACTGTCTTAAATATGGAAGGTTTTGTATATAGGATAATTCTAACTGTACACAACATACATCAAAGAAAGATAGTGCAATCAAAGCTTGAATTCCCTTCATGAATCAAGTCTGACTTGATTGACATGCCAACTACGCAGGTGAAAATGCCTGCTAGATATTTTATGCAGAAATGAATAACAACTATTCTGAAAACTTGCAGGAACCTTGTAGTGGGGATTTTGAAAAAGGTTCAAGGAGAACATTTGTCATACCATCGCAAAACAAAGAGGAGAGGTTAAATACATTCGGTAGATAACAATAATATAATAAACCGGAGTCTCATTTAATTGAGCGACTTATGTGTATTTCTAATTCCCAAGGTCTATCGCGGACCAACGATGGGGCTTATAAGTCACTCGATCTAATACACAAGCCAAATCTCTTCTCCAAACCCAAATCTTAACGTCTTTAATAAACTTCACTATGGACAATGAGTTCACAACCATTAAAAAGGGAATGATGGTCACGGATGGAGCACCTCTGATCATCACCCAGCTAGATCTAAGGCTAAACAACAGCATTCAGGCTCACATTCTCTGAAGGTTATGAAGTTGAACAATGCGCCAACGTACGTGAAGAATCACAAAAAAATGAATAGATTTATTGACCTTTTACTCTTTTATAAATTTCACTCATTGATCTGCGGCCACGCTGGGACATACTTGTGATGACATTTAGGACGTTAAAATTTATTTGACATATATAAAATTTCACCAAAATTTATGAAGCAAGTCAGATTTTAATAGCGACTGTTATTGTTTCTTTTTCGTTTTATGTTTCGAATGTTATAGTTGTTGAATATAAAGGATGCGAAACACTACAATCTTTCTTTTATTTCCGTCCTGTTATCTTTACCCTAAAAGAGTACTCTGCCCGAAACATTGGATACTCTATTTCCTGCGGTAATTTTATTGCACTCTTTCAGTCACTTTTTCCAAACGTTTCAAATCTTGCTGAAATTGCCTAACACAACGCTCCATGGATCCGTCTTTTCTTATGTACCAAGCTACCTAGCTACCTATCTACTTACCTACCTACACACCTTCCAACCTAAATGAATATCTATGTAAACACGTATATAAACGTACAAGCAAATACACACAAAAACACACACACACACATACACACACATATAAACATGCATACACACACACATACATATATACACAGACACACATACACACATAGGAATGGCTGTGTGGTAAGTAGCTTGCTTTCACACCACATGTCTCCGGGTTCAGTCCCACTGTGTGGAAACTTGGGCAAGTACCTTCTGCTATAGTTTCGGGCCGACCAAAGCTTTGTGAGTGGACTTGGTAGACGGAAACTGAAAGAAGCTCGTCGTATATATATATATATATATATATATACATGTGTGTAAGTGTGCATATATATATATATGTACATACATGCATACATACATACATACATACATATATATATAT
>NC_068987.1:68238726-68240691 GCF_001194135.2 Octopus bimaculoides | reverse complement strand
AGGTCATCCCATAAGTTTTGTCCTAATTTTGAATAAAGAAAACAAGTGATCAAATGTTATATTTAGTTGAAATTTAATCATCAGTGTACTTTCCCTGATTATCTATGCCACCCTTCCTTCTATTTACAAGCTTTTTATTCCCATCAATGTAAAACTCTTTTGGTCTCAAAGCGAAGAACTCTGAAATGTCAGTTTCGACCTCCTCCTGGCTTGCGAAAGTTATGTCCCCCAAATGATTCTGTAAACTGCGAAGCAAACGGTGGACTGAAGGAGCAAGGTGGGGAGAATAAGGTGGATGAGGAATTTTTTCCCAACCAAGTTGTTCGATATTCTGTGATTTGATTTTTGCAGTGTGGGGTCGCGCATTGTCCTGATGAAATATCACTCCTTTTCGATTCACTGAATCGGGTCTTGTTTTCTTCAAAGCTGTGTTCAAACGCTCTAATTGCTGATAGTAGACTTGAGCATTGATTGCTGCATTAGGTTGTAACAATTCAAAGTGAATTACTCCTTTGCAATTCCACCAGATAGAGAGAAGCACCTTTTTTTTCCATGTAGTTCCCTTTTCGGTTGTGGTCGATCTTCACCTTCAAGTCTGAAATCTCCTCTTGTAAATTTTGCAAACCATCTTCTGCAAGTTCTTTCATTCAAGCATTCTTTCCCATAAACTGAGTGTATGTTTCGAGTCGCTTCGGCTGCAGCGTTTCTTTTTTTGTACTTATAGAGCATTATGGGTTTTAATCAGAAAAAAAATTGACTCTATTATTCTGTAAAATATTATTTAATTAGTTTAAATGTATACAAATGCATAAAAATAAATTTTAATTCCATTAGATATTCTAAAATGCTATTAAATTTCATTCAATTTAAAAAAAAGGTAACATCGGACAGAACTTATGGGATGACCTGATACTTACACACTCACACATATGCTTGCACCAGTAAGTTTGTATTACGTAGGCACATCCTGAATCATAATCTTAAACTGTGAGCGAAAAATAGAGATTATGGTAGAGAAAGGCATGAGTAATTGATTCTTTAAAACATGTACGCACAGACAGAAACACATACTCACACACACACATACACACACGAAAGCATACCCATACTGACATGCTGAAAGACACCTACACACACACACACACACACTCATACACTGACACACACTGACTCACACACGTAGTGTTTCCTGGGAAAACAAAACTATAAACGTAAAATAAAGCAACGAAAACAGCAAGAAAAATATATCTTAGATTTTAGCTTCTTCAGCAAACGAAAATGAATCAATTTTGCTGTTTTTGTTGTCTTTCTCATAGCATCTACTGATGATAGGGATTTGAAATGCTAGTTTTGTATATTTCCTCATAATATTTCAGGGCTATGCTGATTAAATATCAGTCGATAAATAATTTTTTTTAAAGAAAGAAAAAAGAAATGTAACATAAAAAAAGAAAAGAAACTGAACACATAGTTAAAGAAAATGCAAATTCATGAAGGGAATGAATTATGTAAAAGTAGAAAAATAAGAAACAATAATAAAAACAGCAACAACAATAATCATAACGAAAACAACAACAACAAACGATGAATGAAAAACGATAAGAGCATCAAAATACACCCTCTCTCTCACCTACACTAAGTCGTGTAGAATGAATCGTATAGCTAAAGTGCAACTGTAATAAAATATAAATTGTTCTTAATATATGTCAGTATGTATGTTGCTCAGGGTTAATTACTCAAATTTCTCACCGATGTAGGAAGAGCTGGTTTGTAACACAGAACCAAGTTTCTTTCATTGGAATTTAGATAATATTAGCTGAGAGTACACTTGCGTGTGTATGTATTTATGCGTATGTGCATTTTCTCTTTTGCTTTTAATTATTTGAAGACTTCGTTTTGTTTTCTATAAATTTCAACTATAAATATTTATTTTACGTTTATATGTTTATATATATATATATATAT
>NC_068987.1:68237076-68238548 GCF_001194135.2 Octopus bimaculoides | reverse complement strand
TATATATATATATATATATTAAACCAAAAGGTTAAATTCTGATCATACAGTGGCCAATGGTTTCGTCTCCACGAAAGCTACAGCCTTGCAGGCAGCTCATCAGTTTCTATACAAAGACAAATTTAAGTTTTTACTTTGCGGACGTGAGGAAACGCTAGGATGACGAGGTTCAACGTCTAACCTATAAAAGCGTTACTGAGGACGGGTAATATCCCTTGGACCAAAGGATAAAATAAAGCTATAATCAAAATCTTTACGGTCTTGTATTAGCCTAACCAGTAAATGGGGAGATCCAATTCTTCCAGTAGGTAGCGCTTGAAATGAACACATTTTGAGAAAATTTCTTTACGATTATTTAACGAACCAGACTTAGCATAATTCTTAAGAATTTTGGTTCTCTCTGCGATGCAGATTTTGCAACAGCTACTCCAGTTAACATATGCACCTGGATGTTCTGTGATCATCCACTTGATATCATATGGAGTCCCTTGATCTTTGAGGTGCCACACATGGCTGGCCAGGGACATGACACAATGTCTTTCTGGGACTCTGAAGGATGGCTGGTGGTTGAGGAAGTGGCTGACCCGATATATTTACAAGCTCAGGTAGTAGCTTTTTTCGCATTCCTCGTGTATCTCTGGTAGGGTCCGGTCCTGGGGATGTTGTTTGTACGTCTTCCGCCTCCGCAGTTGTTGTCGCCGTGGTTTTGGTCTCGCATCGGTCTCGCATCGGCCTCATATTAGGCATTTATTTTATACCCTGCAAGAGTAATCTGCCTCCTCCCTAATCTTGTGGGTGTTTGTTAAATTAATTTTTATGTTAGGTACACAACTAAAAGAGATTCTTAGGTTGTGCCTGTTAAATAAATGCCTGCATCTATGTCTGTGTGAATTGTTTATCTATTCAGCCGAGGTTGACTTTGCCTTTCATCCGTATGGGGGATCAATATAATAAGTACCAGTTGGTCACTAGGGTTACTGTAATCGGCTTAACCCCTACCCTGAAATTGTTGACCTTGTACCAAAACACGAAACTTATGTTACACAAAACGAATGCTTTAAGTTGAACAAATTGCAAGAAGTTTTATAAATATGTTGGAAAGGAAACAGAGATAAAGAGAATGACATGGATAGAAAGTAAAATAAAAGAAAATAGAGGGAAAGTAAAAGAGCTATTGAAGTAAAAATTTAGAAAGAAGACAGAAAACTTGATTAGTTCAAGATAGTGGTGATTGTGATAGATAGATAGATAGATAGATAGAGAGAGAGAGAGAGAGAGAGAGAGAGAGAGGTAGATAGATAGATAGATAGATAGAGAGAGATAGAGAAAGACAGAAAAAGAGTGACAGAGATAGACAAAGACAGAGAGAGAAATAGACAAAAGCAGAGAGAGAGAGAGAGAGAGAAAAGAGAGAGAGAGAGTGAGAGAGAGAGAGCGAGAGAGAGATAGAGAGAGAGAGAGAGTGAGAGAGA
>NC_068987.1:68223826-68237066 GCF_001194135.2 Octopus bimaculoides | reverse complement strand
AGAGAGAGAGAGAGAGAGAGAGAGAGAGAGAGAGAGAGAGAGAGAGAGAGAGAGAAGGTTAAGAAGCGGAAAAGAGAGAGAGAGAGGAAACGGAAACGAAGCAAAAAGAATGTGACAATGCAAAGAATGTGTGTTTTGCATAGTTCAGCTATACGTGGATACCACGTCTGTGAATATTTTATAAGAAAATTACTAAAAGCACATCCATTAGTACAGATATATACAAATTAAATATGAGCTTACATTTGTTTGAGAATATGTTTAAGAATAAGCAGATAACTCAAAAGACAAGTAAACACACTTGTTCATATTTTGACGTGTATATATCACCGGATCAAAAGCCAAAGACACATATATCGATAATTATACATGCACATACACGTGTAAATAAACTAACGCACACATACGCGCGCATGCGTATACTTTTATTCTATTATTCGTTTCAGTCATATACTACTGTCATGCTCGATCACCGCCGTGATTTTGTAGTTTTACATATTACATATGTGTTTGTATCCTCTCCCCTCAGCTCCCCACTCGACTGAGCGACGACTTTTCCAACTACTGCTTTTTCTACATGTCCTGAAGAAGGTATCTTCATCCCAAAATATAGAAATATTAAGTAAAACTGCAGCTTTGTTCTATTTCTTTCCTTTTGTTAGATTAAGTCTCGTATTATTCCGGCCTTACACAACAACCTTCTTTAATTTATATCTTTATACACACACATGCTTCACTTGAAGTGATTCGAATTCATAAGAAGTTTAGTTTTTTGCGATGTAGTACTCGCTACAACATACATGCGAAGACTTTAATAAGATCCTCTTCAAACACCTACACTCGGTTCATAATCTGACACCTGGCAAACAACAGACCCAGTTATAAGCGTACTGGAAGAGGACACGTGAGAGTAACGATTGCGTAGTATAAAATTTTCAATATATATGTAAGTATGTATACACACACACACACACACACACACACACACACACACACACACACATACACACACACACACACACACACACACACATGCCGTAATAATGTACACATTCAATTATATTGATACCTGCTTCCGTTTGCATGGGTATATACATATACATATGCATTCATACATCTATGCATAAATATATTTGCTCATACATCCATACGTACACTGTCACCCAGATATGTATATTTGGTATAGGTAAATAGTTAATGGAATATATAGGTGAAAAAATACATATAAATCTATCTATTTACAGACATACACATATATATATATGTATGCATAAAGAATATAAATATTCATATATCTATATATACATAAACATATAAAATTGTGCGTGCATCCGCACTTACACTTGTTTGCACATATGCATTCAGGTACCGTGTTATCTACTCTTAGTCGCCAGACTAGAAATTCTGATGAATATACCCAAATTTACTTCCTCGTTACCAATATCGTCTTTGTGTTGTACATTTCTTCATATTCTGCTTACTTATTTATAACTTATATGTATATCGAAATGCTTCTATAAAGCGGTTAAAAATACAACACCACAAATTTACCTTGTTTTTAATCCAAGAGATTTTCATAGATACGCAGGAAAATTACTGAAATATTGCAGAAGAAAGATGTTTCGGAAACAGTGTCCAATTATAAACCAATTAGATCTTTGAATATTCTGTGTGAAATTAGCTGATGTATTAATGTTTGCTAACTTCATGATTTAATAATGAGATTTCTGGCAGGAATTCATAGAATAAAAACAAGGTTTCTTTGAAAGTTTTTCTCGCAGGAATATTTCTTTCATTTAAACTGTATATACCCATTATTTGCATATACATTTAAGAATCTGCTGGTTTCATATATGTAATAAATATACATTTCACAAATGCATATGGGAAAGATGTGTTTTTGTGTGTGTTTGTGTGCGCATGTGTGTGTGTGTGTGTATATATATATATATATATATATATATATATATATATATCACGCACACATGTACATATAAGATACAGTGTATATTTAAATATATAAGAGGAATCCACTCATGAGATTCCTTACGCTAGAAAGAACTGCTAGGTTCTAGAACCATTTTAGGCTGTTTTTGTGAACAGTTTGAAGTCATCCGTGAAAACAAGGTGGTTGAAACGAGATTCATTCTTTCTCAGCTCATAGGGAGCGTTGACTTTGCGTAGGACTACAGGAAGTGGGATCAAGGCTATAACAAATAAAAAAAGGTGAACAAGAATCTCCCTGCAAGATATCTCGTTTGATTGTTACCTCGGCTAAGTGCAGGTTGTTACACAACAGACGCGTTTTCCAACTAAGTATGTTGTTCTTAATCGGTGCACACGTTCTCAGCCATGTCATAAGCCTTTTAAAAATCTATCCAGGCCATGCACAACTGTTTTTGGTACCATTTGTAGTTCTTAATTACAAAATTGTCTATAACAAGATGGTCCTTTGTGACCTTGGATCCTTTTCGGCATCTCTTTTGTTCTTCTGGTAGTAGATTGTTTTCCGCAAGGAACGTATGTAATTTTTCTAGTAATTATTATTATTATTATTATTATTATTATTATTATTATTATTATTATTAGACAATACTAAGTGCGCGATGCGATTGCAAGAGATATTTTATTGGTTTGAGCAGTATTTCAACAGCCTACCTGTCTTGGTCGTGCTCAAGATGAAAAGTGATACATAGTAATTCAAAATTATAGAAATTCAAATTCAAACGTTTGAAGGAGGGCAACCTGCGTCCCCACTTTGACAGATGACATCATCAGTCTTCAACTTTCAATTTTACAACTGGCAAAAAGGAAAAGAAAGTAAAAGCAAGGAAAAAGAAAATGTAAAAGAAGAAGAATACCTAATCAAACAATTTTGTGTAGATATGATGAAATTCCCCAGTCATTTCTTGTTCAGTCTTTTTCCAAATTGCAACTGTTTTACATCAAACAACTGTAATTTTCAAAAAGACTTGAAGGTGTATATTTTCAGAAAAGATTCTGAATCTGCTACATTTTTAGTCGTAAAAATGCATGAGGAAGTATACGTTTGTGAGTTATTAGCATCATGCCCTTGAGGAATGAATTTCAATGTATCACTTTTCATCTTGAACTCGACAAAGGCAGGCAAGCTGTTGAAACCAATATAATATCTTTTGCAATCGCATCGCACTCTTCTTATTGTCTGTTTACCTTTGTGAGAGGTTACTCCAATCCTTTCAAAACATGATATAATAATAATAATAATAATAATAATAATAATAATAATAATAATAATAATAATAATAATAATAATTATTATTATTATTATTATTATTATAATGTTAGTAGTAGTAGTAATTCTTCTTCTTCTTCTTCTTCTTCTTCTTCTTCTTCTTCTTCTTCTTCTTCTTCTTCTTCTCATTATTATTATTATTATTATTATTATTATTATTATTATTATTATTATTATTATTATTATTATTATTCAGTAGTTTTGTAAGTCCTGCTGTTTTTGTTATGTATTTGTCTAAATATTTTTTTATTATACCTAAGGCGCCTACGATGATAGTTAACTCTATTTCCGAATCTTTGTATTTTGAAAGCTTCTCCGCTTCTTTTAGATAAACACTGTCATCTGTTGGTATTGACACATTGATTAGAACGCATTTTTTCTCTTGGTGATCTCTAACAAATACATCCGGACTATTGGCCTTAACTTCTTCATCTGAGTGTATTGGCATATCCCAGAGTATGGTTGCTTTCTCATATTCTTTGACCTTTTCTAGTGTGTGCCTATACCATCTTTTTTCTGTTGCTATTCCATACTGTTGGTATAGCTTCCAGTGTATATAGATCCCAACTCTGTCTTGTCTATGAATATATTCCTTCTTAGCCCGGACTGGGAAGCCAGAAACAAATTATCTATTGTTTCTTCTCCATCACTTCTCATTCTGCAGTTACTTGTTGCATTTATTTTCATTCCAAGTTTTTGGTGATTTCTGGTGGAAAGGCTTTGATCTTGTGCTGCAATTAAAAAAACATTCAGTGTCTGCTTTGTGTCCTGAGCTTCTCAGCCATTGTTGGGATTTTTTTTTCTATTTCTTTCCTGTTTAGCGTAAACTAATATTAGCCATGAAGGGGCTTTTCTTGCTATCGTTTCATCATGATCCGTTGCTGTTCCAGGTTTAGTTTGGATTTCGGTCGTATTACAGCTTTTGTTGTTTCTTCTTTTTTTTTTCGTAGTTGTTAGGTACTATTTTTTTGTATTTGTCAGCTTCCTTAAAGACTGAAAAGAGTATTTTTTCTTGTTTTGATAGTGTTTTGTGCCTACTTTATTAGTTTTCCTTGCTTCTGAAGTAGGCATTTCTGTAGTCCTATGTTGATTATTTTGTAATAGTTTTCTAGCTGTATAAGGTCTCTACCACCTTCTATACGTGGTATATATAGCCTTTCTAAATCAGATTTTGGGTGATACATCCTAAATGCTATCATTATTTTTCTTGTTGTCCTGCCTTTTTTGATTAGTTGATTTACAGTCCAGTTCAGAATATTGTAGCTGTAACTTATTACTGGGACGGTTAGAGTGTTGATATCTATTATCGCATTGAACTCTGTTTTCACTATTAATCTAACTCGTCTATAGTATTCATTTTTTTATGTTCTCTTTCATTTGTGTGTGTTGTATCGTATCTAGTTCATTGATTCCCAAGTATTTGTATGTCTGGCTTTGGTCTAATTGTCTAGTTTCATTTGCTTTATCTTGTGTGATGTTGCTACTCTTAACTAGTTTTCCTCTTTTCAAGATTGCTTTGGCACATTTTCTAAACCAAATTTCTTGCCTATTTCTTTGGTAAATCCATTTACTATCTGTAGTTATGTTTTCAACAGTTTATCATTAATAGCGTACAGTTTTAGACCATCCATATACAAGAGATGGCTGATTGTCTTGCCGTAACAGTTGTATCCAAATCCAGTAGTGTTTAGTATGTCAGATAAAGGTGCCAGTGCCAAGCAGGAGAAGAGTGGAGAGAGCGTCTCTCCCTGGAATATTCCTCTTCTGACGGGAATGGCTTTGTTTTTTTATGAGTCCCCTTTTGTCTGGAGCTGTAGCGTTATCTGCCATTTATTCGTGGAATATTCTACATATTTTATGATTATTGGTGCTATATTGTTCATGGCTAGTGTTTCTAAGACCCATGTATAGAGAATACTATCAAAAGCTTTTCGGTAATCGATCAAGGCCATACTTAGACCCATCTTCTTTCTTCGGCTGTCTTTAGTTATAGCTTTATTGATCAGTAACCGATCTTTTCATCCGTATGACCTCTTCCAGCATCTCTTCTGCTCTTCTGGAAGCAGGTTATTGTCTTCCAGATGTTTGCCAATTATCTGCGATATTATTGCAGTAAAGACTTTGTAAATTGTAGGGAGGTATGTTATTGGTCTGTAATTTTGTTGGTTTGCCGTTTCAGTGCATTTGGGAATTAGGATAGTTTTCTCTTCCGGGAATCATTCAGGCATTGCCTCTGGCTCTGCTAGTATTTCATTAAATTTCTCAGCCAGCTTTTTATGTGTTCCTGTTAGATACTTAAACAAGAAGTTTGGGATCTTGTGACTGGATTCCTTCCAGTTGCTTAGGTTTTGCAGTACTTGGGTGGCCTCTTCAGTTGTTATAGGGCTCCAGAGTTCCTCAGGTGCTGTGTTAGTTGTTTTGATAGTTCTTTTCTGAGGTTGTTCCTTCGCCAACCATATTTCCTTCCAAAATTCTTTCACTTCTGATGTTGGTGCTACATTGGTCTCTATTTTATTTTGCCACGTTCTTGGTAGAATCTTTTGAAGTTGGTGTTGAACTGTTTGTTTTGTTCTTTGTGCTTTGGTGAGGATATCTTGTTTTAGCTGTTCTTTTACCTCAGGTGTGCCTTGTTCTATAAGTTTGTATTTACGTAGTATTTTCCTTCTCTTTTTGTTGCTTATTAATGTTGATTGTTTATTAGTTTCATTAAGGATTGACAGATCCTTTCTCTTATTTTCTATTTGTTCTCGATATTATTCATCCACAATGTTTGTTTGGGTGGTGATACTCCTGTTTGGATGGATTTTAGGGGGGTATCCAGCTTGTTTAGTGGCCACAGAGGCTGCTGCATATATTATATCATTTAGCCTGGTCATATTCACATTTGTCTCTGTAGCTATTAGTTCTGTGACTGCCAGGTTCATGCTATTTCATATTGATGCTGTTCTATTATTAATTTCAGGTTTTAGGCGGTACAATCGGTGGCTCATACTGAGATCTGTGGCTTTCAATTCTTTGATTATGCTCATTTTTAGTGTATCATAACCATTAGTTTCACCTTTGCTTCCAGGTTTTAGATTTGTTTCGTATTTCGTCCCATTCATAATCTTGTCTGTGGTGTTCTGGGTTGGTACATTTTGACATCATTATACATTTCTACGGTCTGAGTTTGTTGTCTTTCGTTGTTTACTTCGTCTTTGTTGGACATGTTACGTCCGTCTTCGTATTTTACTGTTCCAGTGCTTATGATACTCTTTGGCATTTCTGTGTGGTTACTATCAACGTTTTCCTGATGTATTTTTTCTTTAAAGTGTTCTATTTCTATTTCTGATATTTTCTTTTGTTTTGAGAATATATCTCCGTATGTAAGCTAGTTTATTCGGGTTCATTCGTGTATCCAAATCTTTATGTTATTTTTCTTCCAGATTTTAAATGTATATGTTGTGTCTTCGTTCTGTCGGTAGAGCACTTTTGTAAAATAACTGTGTAGGATTGAAATATATTCCTCACGTGTCCATTTACGATTTTTTAATTTTATTTGCGGGACATGAGGAATAACGTCCGGCCCTTTATTTTGATGGTGATCATTTTCGCAGCGTATTGGTCCGTTCATTTCTGGTGTTAAATGGTTTTGCACATGTAGTTTTTCGTACCTTTTGTGTAACAAGTTTAAAATACGTACTTCCCGTTTGTTATCCTTGGGTTAAATAATACGGGTATTATTACCTCCAACTTAGCGAAAGCGGAGGTATTGCTTTCAGAATTGTTTCTTTGTTTGTTTGTCCGTGGACAAGATATCTCAAGAACCGCTGGATAGACTTGATTGAAACTTTCACGGATGTTTGGCCTCGTGATTAGCACGAACTGATTAGATTTTGGGATCGATCCTATTCCGGACGAAAATTCTGGATTATTTTTTCTGCTTTCTACTTAATCTTTGAGAGTGGTCGGGTTAATTTTTAGTATTCTCGTTTGTTAGAGCAGATATTCTGGCTAATCGTTGCCATGGTGGAAGTTTGTGCTCTCTCAGCGCTTTGTTTAATTTATTTTTCATTTTTACTTGCGTATGATAGTTGTTTGTGTCTGGTCTGATATTGATTGGATCGTAATGTCGCGAGCGTGTTGTGCGAGTGATGGAGATGATACACAGTTCAAATATACAATTTCATTTGGAAAATAGAAATAAATTTTAATGAGTAATACTTACTCGGATATAGTCTAACGCTTTGTCGGTTATTTTTGGCTCCACTAGTTTTCTTTATTATCGGTGATTTTGGATAGATTTCGGAGCTGTGTGTTATCGCTCTCACATGTTTAACTTCCCCTATTATTATTATTATTATTATTATTATTATTATTATTATTATTATTATTATTATTATTATTATTATTATTACCACATCAGAGTTCAGTTGTATGTTACCCTGTTACGTATGCTCTCGTAAAATGTGTGTAGTGCGTGCAGAACATTCCTGAAACTATCGGAATTTTCTACCTGGGACTATGTAAATTAATCATTATATTTTAGTAGATATATTTTTGTTTTATGCTGTCAATAAATTTCTGAGCTCATCTGTGTGTCCCTTGAGTATGCGTTGTGCTTTGTTTTGGTTTTGCATTTCCTATTTTGTAGACAATAATCCACATGGTATATGTCAAGAGCTTATTAATGATTTTTCTCTATGTTGTTCATAGTTTTAAGACTAGGTTACTTTTATGTGTTTATTTTTGCCTTTATCAATCATCTATAAGGCAACTTTTGGCATGAAAAACTTTTGTGTTTTCAATCCCTATATATTGACTTTTCAGTTTTTGTCAATTTCAAACATCCTGAAATCATAGAGCCTATGGCCTTTTCCCTCTTACCACAAATTTCGTATTATGAGTCTATCCCATTTTTTATCCTATAATAGGATATAGATGCTTGTATAACAGCTAGCAACTAGTTTGTATCATCTTCCTGTAAATTACCACTTAGGTCCTAGGAAAACTTCAGTTAATTACTCTCAAACACTTGCATCTATTTTGTGAGGTATTTCGCGTGCATTGCTTTGCCTTTTCAGGTATTCTGTATTTGGATGTTCCACAGTGTTTTCTCTTGTGTTTGTTTCGTTTAGCATTAATGGTGATCGACGCATTTTCTGTAGGAGGAGTTTTTAGGATATCAAATTATTTTTCACTTCCAGAGCTTCCGTCTTAATGGAATATGTTTCAGGTTTTACGATTTAAAGGCTTGCTAGTGGCTTGATTTAGTTGTGTTGTTATTGTTCTGTTGCTATTGATTTTGTTGTTATCATTATTAATATTAAAGTGATGCGCTGCAAGAATCTTTAAAGTATTGGAAAAATACTTTTCGCTATTTGTCCTGACTTAGCATGCGTTTAAATTCTACCGTGATCAATTTTGTCTTTAACCGCCATGGAGACGATAAATAAAGTGCTATTTAAGTACTGGGATCGACTAATCAATCCGCTTCAAAATTGCTGGCCTTGTTCAGAAACCACTATCATTATTGAGTTAAAAACTTTGAAGAAACTGATGTTTCCTCAAAGTCTTTAACTCGTTTTAGCCAATACGCTGTGGCCACGTTGCGGGAACCGCCATTAAACAGAACAGTCAGCGACAAAAACGATGTTTATTACATCCACTTTTGTTCCCGCATGATATTTACGAATATCAAAAGAATTCACTTTCACAAGTGTCGCTGTGATTACAACCCCCTCTTCTTTTATGCTTTTTAAACATTTTTGTGTATATATTTGATTTGTTTACTCACCTGTTGTTTATTCATTTCATATCATTTCACATCAATTTTACTTCCGTATCTTTCATTTTCATGATGACGCCAGCGCTATTCGTATTTTTTGAAGCCTAGATAAGATAATGTTGGAATAATTCATGTAAAATATATCTATGTACTTTATTTAAAGCAGTTGATGCTGCGAATATAGCATTTAAACTTCTATATGAATTCTACACCTGTCTCTATTCTAGTAGGCTCACTGAATAATTTTGCTGGTTCATTAGAAGAGCGGGTATTCGAGAATATTGGATAAAGATATGTCTACCATTTTTTCCCCTTGAAATTATTCTACAGACTCATTTGATTTCTCATCACCTTAAGAAATGTGATCAGGAAAATTGATACTGCAAAGTGAGTACAACTATAATCGGTATTAATTTCATAGTTATAGTAGAATATTTAGCTAAACTCTTTGTTTTCATAGTGATCCGTTTTGTAATCGTATGCAAGTACATGTGTATGTCTGAGGTAGTAAACTTTTTCCCATATCGGAATTTTATGATTCAGAAAAATATAGTGCTGCTGATTCATTGCCATGTTACATCCTTTCCTGCTTTACATCCTACTATAACAGAACAGCATACTTCACAAATTAGAATTCAATCAAAATTAAGTATTCTATATTCCATGTTTGCAAATTGCTTTCACCATATAAATATACTTCGCTAAACAGATTATTCTAATTCAGAATTGTTTTATGGTATTTGTAACTGTACTCAAATGCCGTATATACAATGGTTTTAATATTTTCAGAGTTCCACAATATAATCACATTTTATATATAAAATATAATTCTGGTATCAAGTGTGGTTGGGTATTGGTAAGGAATACTACTTTCTAACTTTGATATGGCTTCAGGAAATGTTTCATATAGGTGGAGTTGGACTCAGCGTTTGACTAATACATTTATATTTACATCATCGCTGGAAAAATGAGTGCCGCAGTCGGCGTCAATACATTTTGATACTAGAAGCGAAACGAATATAATCAAGTCGGTCTGATTTATATCTCACCCACCCTATGGTTTCCAGCACACCACAGTCATTCTTTGTAAAAGGATATATATAAAGGGAAAATTATCTAAATAAGACAGACATGATTTACATTGTAAATGCTGTCTCTATGAAGACTATACAAATTCTCAGGCTAATGTAGCTGTATATGTGTTCACATTGTTTGAAAATTGAACATATCTACCCAGACAACTATTACGCAAGGTAATTTCAACCGCACAACGCAATTTCACACATAACCTAATCTCATCAGACGTAATATGTATGATAAGGTAGGGTGTTCGAAACTATAGTATAGTTAAACAATATACATACATGCATGCATTCATATATGCATCTATAGATACACATGCGTACCATTCATCATGATAAGATACAGATAGGCATAGATATAGATCTTGTATGTTAAAGATATGATGCAAAAAAAGAAAAGAAAAAGAAAGCACTGATGTCAAATTAGCTACAAATTTACAGTTACTCCTCCTAGTTTATCACTTTAAATTAATACATGTAGATCTTGGAGAATATGGAAACATAATGAACTGCCGCAGCAAAAATCTTCATAAATGAAGCTTCACAAAACCAGATACAATACAACTGATACGGAAATTGCAGCTGTAGACCACGAAAAGCTGCTGTGAATATATGTAGAGCTTTTCAGAATTTTAGTAAGAAATAAGTGGGTAGGCACATGTGTAGATATGCAAACATGTATCTATACAAATACCTAAGTCGAACCGTAGATTCAATTAGGTGGTGACATCCAAAGTTTTAGTACATTTAAAAAGGCTTGCACATACATATTGATATGACAACACACACGTGCACACAGTGATAATACATATACATATGTATACTTAAATCGCACGTCTTATATCCGTTCTTGTAAGTAAGTGTAGATATTTAAATCCCCACACACAAACATATATGTATGTAAAAACACATATAGTAATGCTTCGATATACAAGTTAATTTGTTTCCGGAGACCACTCGTAAAGCAGAGGAATAACTTTCTATAATAGCAATCTTATAAATCGTAATTCGTTCCCAGAAAAAAATATTTTACCTGTAAAATTTATAATACTAGTAAATAAAAGGCAATAAAACAACAGTAGAATGTAAAGAATATCGTATGTAAAGTAAAAAGAATGTCAAGATCATTTATAATAATAAAAAAAAATAATCTCTTTCTGAATCACTTACACTCGCACTAGACTCGCGCACTTGTACACACGATCGCCGATTTACAAGTACTCGTAGACAGACTTGTAGATTTCTTTTTAAAAAATAAGTCTAGAGTTGTTTACTTAGGAGAAACATTTTTTCGTTATCGATAAATTTTCTCGGTAACGCGAAAAAGCATTTGTTATGGTAGTAGAAACTTTGCACATCGTTCAAAATTTGGATCTTGTGCTTCAAATTCGTAACTCCGGGGTCTCGTAAAGTGGGTCTTCGTAAAGTGAGACATTACTGTACATATACATGTATGCGTGCTTGGGTGTGTGCACGTGTGTGTTTGCACGAAAATAGATCAACTTTGCCTGGGAAGTGTAAAGGAAATGAATAGCTCAATAGTGACAGGTTTTGTTTTTCTGTTCTATATATTTTTACTAACGTCTACCACTCCTCTGTGGCCTTACTAAGGTACCACCGCCAATGGTTTTAGTAAATAATATCGATCTCAACACTTATTCCGATAATCGTTTTATGAGCCTTTATTTATTGAATTTTTAATCACAACTACGTATTGATTCATGCCTCTTGAAATCCGTAAATAATACAAAAATATATACTGATTTACACATGCAGAGATACAAACACAGATAAACACGCGCGCAAACGACACAAACACACCGATGCACGCACACACGTACACGTATTTTGTTGTTGGTAGCTTTTCAGAAGCTTAAAACAGAAAATGGGTAATTGAAAAAAAAAAATAATTCGATATCAAATTAGATTCTAATATTTCATAAGACTGAAATGTAGATCGATTAAAGTATTTAATGTAAAAAGGATACTTAATAAGAATAACAATACACACAAGCAGGTAGGCGCACACATATGCACGCACAAATCAATATATGTACATCAGATCGCTTACATGTGGTAACATGTATTCCGGTACAGATTGATGCATGTTAGGATAGACGGAGACCAAACCACCTCATGTCCACCTCTAGGACTGCCTAGTTAAGAAGATTGCTAGAATCCAAGTAGGATAAGAAATATATCACAAATGAAAAAAAACCCTATGTGAAATCAATGACTATTTTGAAATTGCACGGAGATGTAGAAAGTAATATTGAAGGAGTGCGTCGCAAGAGAATGAAGAACACCTGCTTCTGGTTAGATCTTTTCTCTTGGAAATCTCTTTTCCAATGTAAAGACCAGCTTCTGGTCGTCTTGGCTAATGCTGAACCTCAGTGTGTAATACTGTTTTATCGGAAAAATAAATGCAGTTCTATGCACTCTCCACTCAATATAGACAGTTTCGCACATAAGACTCACTTGGACACCATATTATTTAGAGAAATATGTTTTGCAGCTATTGGAATACTAGAATATAGAGGTCTGACTGATTAGAAATGCATAATTATATATCTGTACGTATGCACTTTAGGATATTCGACAGCATCACCAGAAAACAGGCAGCGTTTTACTAAATATAGCAGGGTTCATCTGTTAATTAGTCAAGGCTAAGAACAGGCTAACTAAATAAAGTCTGCTTATCTCTGGAACTAGACAATAACTCTACAGTTGGCTGCTGGCGTATGTTTACAGGTTTCTATTTTATCTTTCCAAAAATTTACAACATTCCAAAAACAAGACGTACTCGGACACGAAGTGATCTTCACCTTGTATGTATATTGCTTATTGAGAATATAGACGCAGGAGTGGCTGTGTGATAAGTAGCTTGCTTACCAACTACTAGCTTCTGGGTTCAGTTCCACTGCGTGGCACTTTGGGCAAGTATCTTTACTATTGCTTCAGGCCGACCAAAGCCTTGTGAATGGATTTGGTAGACGGAAACTGAAAGAAGTCCGTCGTATATATACATATACACACACACACACACACGCACGCACACACACACACACACACACACACACACACACACATACATATATATATATATATATATATATA
>NC_068987.1:68221289-68223435 GCF_001194135.2 Octopus bimaculoides | reverse complement strand
ATATATATATATATATACTGATATATACTGGAAATTAAGATAACCACCAGTAGAAATATGTAGTTCCTACATACGTTTCACCATTGCAGTTAAATGGAACTCAGCATTGGATGTTCCAAGTTCAATTGCATACCTAAATCTGAAATGATTCATTAGGGGAACACTTTATTACTTTCTGTTACAGCGATCCAATACATATGATCTCTGTAACTGAATGCAACAAATTGTTCCCCTGATGATCCCCCTCATCATCCCCACATGATCGCATTTAGGCATCAAAACTAACTTGGAGCATGTAATGCTGGGCGCAAATTAACTTAAATAGTGAAACGTACGTAGGGGCCAAATATTCATATTGATGTTTATCTGAATTTCTACTATGTATGCTCTGTATTTCATAACTAGTAACACTGCTAATTATATTGATCACCTAACCACTATACAGGAAACCGATTGGATAATAATCCTTTCTACTATATGCACAAGACATGAAATTTGGCGGGGAAGGGAGCCAGTCGATCAGATCGACCCCAGTACGAAACTACTACTTAATTTATCGATCCCGAAAGGATGAAAAGTAAAGTCGACCTCGGTGGAGGTCGAATTTGAACTCAGAACGTAGCGGCAGACGAAATACCGCTAAGTATTTCGCCCGGTGTGCTAACGATTCTGCCAGCTCGCCGCATTAGACTGGATAATAACAATCTACGCGGAACTCTACCTCATGATGTAGCAGTAGTACATCTAACTAAAACTAAAAGATATGATTTTTGCATACGAACACTTTTCAGTAATTTGTTATTCTCTCTGCTTATTGCGTTTTGCGTGTAAATCTCAGCGCCTGAAAATATATAGATATAATATTTCATCGAAACACAGACACACACACACACACACACACACACACACACGCTTCCTCTATGGTGCTTGTTCAATTTCTAATCAACACATTTCGATGTAGTTAATATAGATTTAACGAGACTTAACATTGTTGTATTTTCCATATGAGGACTGGACATATGTTATAGCATTTCGTTCAGATTTTCAATCTTTCTAATTTAGGCCCTGTATGATACATTTTGCTACTTGGCCCCAGCCGTACTACACCTTGACTTTAGTGATATAACCACTAGCATTATGACTACAGTTAATTTACTATATTTTATCAAATATACATATTTCCTGTATAAAAAATGGCGATGTTTTTAGTCCCAGGAAATCAATATCAGTATTCTTGAGAATCGATGTACCTAAATTTCAATCATAAAACTGGTGCTGTTTTCTTTCTTTTTTTGTTGTTGTTTTATAAAGAAAAACAATTATATTTTCTCCTTGGAAATTGAAATGATTAACATTCTTGAAGATTTCCTGCAATGATTCCTGTAGTTTTTTTTTTAAACCACCTGCAGTTTACAGTGTTCCTGCAATTAATCTTTGCGACCTGTTAATAGTAGAAATCTAATGAAATATATCTAAGCCCGCGCTGATATAATTAATAATCAAATTGTATCTCTCTGTTTGTTTATATGTATGTCTGTATACTCTAAGCAGCTGTATGTTTATGCGTTTATGTGTACGTGTATGTTTATAAGAGACTGTGTATGTTTGTCTATGTCTGTGAGTTACGTTGAGACTAGACTAATCTCTAGAGAAAAAAGAGATGCTATTGGCGGCGACCTAAGCTTTATTACTTTTACAGTTTTTATTTGCAGATTATACTGGCCCCTCACACTGTCTCGCAATTTCCAGTGTTTCTTACCTCTCACCCATAATTATGTTTCTCTTACTCTTCAACAGCTGTCAATACTTTAGCAATATTTCCCATTGTCACTCAAAGACACATACAGATATACACATGTACACACACATACACATGCACACACATGCACATACACATACACATACACACAAACACATACGCACACTTGTTCACACACAGGTATTGTATCAAAATGTACACAGTGTAAACATTATGGTATATGAGATACGTTGGGTAGAATGCTTTAACGTATATATACATGCATGCAGAAATACATTCAAACGTGCATGCATACACTCGTACATACTATGTTAATAAATAAATAATTATATATACATACATACATATATATACATATATATATATATATATATATATATATATATA
>NC_068987.1:68215246-68221262 GCF_001194135.2 Octopus bimaculoides | reverse complement strand
AGGATAACAATCTTTTACAAGAATTTTTATCAGGAAGCTAGTGTGTAAAAAAATTCATAAGGGAAATTTCTATTCCCAAGAATATAATTATTCGTTTATATTTATATAATAGCATTACTACAGAATAATGTTACTGCCCTTACACACACACACACACACACACACACACACATATATATATATATATATATATATATATATATAGTTCTAAAATCTCTCTAAGAGATCAACGCTGTAGTTGTACTGACAAGTAATATTCGTAGCCAGTTTAACATGGCTGTCCGTTCGAGCGGACTCTACTGCGATTTTTTAACCGTAAGAGGATATCTCCTCTAGCTGGTTAATGATGCACAGCTACATCCGATAATATTGCGAACAGGGGTGCGAACTCCTACCATCCCCTAGCCACGAAACCACTAGAAATAAATATATATCGCTTGAAATATATATATTATTGCTGCTTCAGCATTTCGTATATCATTCTCCTAATGTTCTTTCTTATTCTTCAGCTGCTGATAAAATTTATATATATTTTTTTCCGAAGAGCCTGATCTGATTGTGATTTTTGCTGGTTGGTGACATTTATTTTTGTCCGTTTCACCCATGACTTTTTGTTTTATCTTTTAATTTGTAGCCTATAAATGTTTGTGTCTGATGTTATAATTTCTGTATTGATCGTCTTTATGTGTTAATTTTTTCATCATTTCTTATCGATTATAGCATTTATCCCTTCAAGATATCTATTGAACAGCGCAACTTGATTCTCAAATTTTCTTTTTCGCCATGGCTCTTTCATTCATGTTGCTTCTCTGCTCATACATGCAATATGCTAAGCGATTTACATCTAGTTTATCATCAACTTTGACTTCCGCTGATAGTATATCCAATCTCTACAGGATGATATCTGAACTCAACCTGCTCTTCAGCTAGACAGTTGCCATTTGAGAGATCTTCACCTGAAAAGGCACTGATTGCACGTGATGTTCGTTTTTGTTTCTTTCGTAGCTCGACGGGTATCTAAGTCTTTCTGAGAAATGTGCAGCATTGTGTAATCAGAATTTAAAACTGTCTGGGTGTACATGTGTTTTGCGGTTGTTTTGTAGTGCGACTATATTTTAACGAAGAGTGGCAACAATCTAGTGTATGTGCTATACGGCATTTTAAAGCACATTAGGTGGCAAACATTTTGAGTATGCATTGTATTAATTATGCAGAACGAGCACAGCTTGCGTCATGATATTTAATTGAATGTGTATTAGGCAGAATGTAATCTATCACTGGCAGACCTAATTTTTGTGTTGTATTGAGGATTGTAAGTTGCAGTGTTTGTTTTTCCTGTTCTTTTTTTATGTACTGATTGTATTATTGTGCATTTTACATTTAAGCCAGAAATATTTTCTCAGCATTTTGTGCGGTTTATATTTTTGAAGAGATCGACTCGTCTGCCAGAATACATAGATTATGAGGCATCTAAAAAAAGAAATATTCTAAACGTTTACTTTAATTACAAGTTAATCTGAAATGGCAGTCCAAGGTTACTGTAACCAGATCTTTACCATTTTCTAGCATTTTTCATGTCGATGAGTCGCTTTATAGCCCGACAGACATAATTTCTAGTCCGATTACATTAGCAACGATATTCTGATTTTGCAAGGGTTGTGCAGTTAGAAATAATTTGTATAATTGTTCCATTGTGCTGGTTACATACTTTTCCCTTGGTATAAACTTTTGTTTCATTATTTTCTTATAATTTCTGTGTTGTTAAGCATTCATTATGTGTATTTAAAATTCAACCTTCCGTTTCACATTCAGTTTAGAAATTTGGTTCTGGCTAGATATTATTATTTTCCTGGTGAGAATCGAGCTTGTTATAGAATGCCTATTTAAGACGCCTTTGTGTTGTTAGCAAACAAGTTATTCGGTTGTAGCTTTGGTGATCTCGTTTCTTAGGGAATCAATAGTGCTTTTCTCCCTCGTAACCAGTCGAGTGACAATTTTGTCTGTTTACTAATTCTTTAAATCTTGTAACAACAAATTCATAATTCTTGATTTGCTCTTTCAGCTACAAATTGTTGACTTCGTCACTTCCGGAAACTTTCCAGTTGCTTGCAGTCTTTAACGCGGCGTTGAATTTTTCGCTAATTATGCTGCGTCATGCTTGCGGTATTATTGTATATTTCGTGTCCTCTCCACTTACAATTCTGTGCGGAATGTTTTCGTTTCATATTTTCAACCATTATTCTTTAACTTCCACTGTCAATGTTATGTTTTAAAATTATTAACGTCTTCTAAAATATTTTGGTATATGTTTCAAATACCTTATTTTTCTTGAAGACATATTTATATGTTTTGAAATGTCTTTACCAGCATTATGTTCATAATTTATTTAAGTCCTCCTGTTATTTTCAGATTTTCTCCAGTGCAATGCGTACGAAAAAGTACACTCAATTGATTTCCGTCAGTTTTGACGATGAGGGTTCGAGAAATCGACAGAAGCATGAAACTGTAGCGGTAAAATCAAACAGAATCAGAATGACAAGATGTATTACAAGTATAGACGTTTCAATTTCAGGTACAATGAATAAGCCAGGTTTTTGCACAGTTTTCGTCCAACCAGTGTCACTGAATACGCCGAAATGGAACTTCTTAATCGTTCAGTCTTGTCTGTTCTGTTGCAAATGTTATATTTCTTGTTAGTTTAATTGTATCTTTTGTATATATACATTTTGTATATGAATGTGTATCCGCATGTGAATGTATGTGTACAAGTGTATAAGTTTGTATATATCTCAGTGTGTGTATCTTTCCGCGTTAGGTACATTATTAAACCTAAACAACTACACATACATATACATATACGTTATTACACGCATAAACAGACATCTACGTATATATATATATATATATATATATATATATATATATATATATATATATGACGACTGACATGCGTGAATGTATGTCTGTGTGTGTCTATCTTACTATATGTATATGAGGGCTGGTCAGTGTTAGTACAACATTTTATTTTCATTTCGATTAAAACAATATATTTCATAGAGATAATCTTTCTATTGTCAACAGGATATGTTATACTACGAGGACATGATTATGTATCTGTCTGTGAGTGTATGTGTGTAAGTGTATGAGTGTCTATATGTCACATAGTGTGTGTGTCTTTCCGCATTAGGTACGTTATTAAACATACAGACACCTACACATTCATATATATATGTAACGAGTGACATGCGTGAATGTATGTCTTTGTGTGGCTATCTTAATATATGTATGTGAGTATAAGTCAGGAACATTTTATACCTCAACGACGACGTCACATTTTGTATGAGTGTATATCTGTCTGTGAGTGTATGAGTGTGTATGTGTTTGTGAATGTGCGTGTTTCCGCATTACGTAGGTTATTAAGGACACGCACACACATCTACATATACATATACGTGTGTGACGACTGACATAACCTGAATGTATGTATGTGAGTTGCAGAGGTGAAACTTTTGAAAAAAGAAAAAGCAATGAGGGTATATTTCCAAGGTATATTTAAAAATACACATTTACTGCTCCATCACCAGTTAATAATTATCGCAGCAGTTGCAATGTATTTACAATTACGTATTTACCCTTACATTAAGAAATCTATTCTATATATATATATATATATGTGTGTGTGTGTGTGTGTGTGTGTGTGTGTGTGTGTGTGTGTGCGTGCGTATGTAATTCTTTGTATCTCTGTAATAATTTGTGTGGCATTTACTGTTAATTAGTAATTCGATACATGTGCTTGTATTTCATTCATTTGCTTATATTTCGTTAATTTACACTACATACAAAAATACTGACATACTATATACATACCACGCGGTAAGCCATTATGCCTTATTTTTTCAAGTAATTCATTACTACTTATCCTATTTTGACTGCATAGGCTGACTTTATGCTTCTTATTCTACAGCCACATCAGCAATCTAATGTCAGCCCTTCGCCTTCGGTAACATTTCAACAGTTCACTTCCACGTTGCCGTCTCCCATTGCAGCTCATTCCCGGAATGTACTCATTTACGTACAATATTTTCATTATATATACATTCATTGATTGTCAACCATACGATGGGCCCTGTTAGACACAGCGATGACCGCCTCAAAGGTGAGTATATCCACTGGCATCTTTTCGGCATGTTCAAAATTACATACGCATCCACCCCACTCCCAATCTTCCGTGATAGGTTAGGCCATAGAATCCTCCAAACGGTCGTATTGCATGTCGCTTAGTCAAATTAGACCATTATTTACTCCACAAATGTTTTGTCGTCAATGCTGCACTTTCTCGTGTCACCTGTTTCAACATAAATGTAATATATAAATACAAACTATAGCATTTTAATCCCGAGCAACGCTGGGTATCTTTACTAGTAAGATATAAACCACAATCATTAGGTAAAATTTTAAACTAGTAACATTTCAAACGACTTAGAGCTGGACAAATCCAACCGCATTTGGATCAGTAGTTCAACTAAACTTAACGTTTGAATATATAAGAGAAATAGACAGTGTGGCTAAAACGGGTAAGCGGAGTTTCTCTGTTAAAACACCGAATTTATAAAATATATATGATAGGCGCAAGCATGGCTTTTTGGTAAGAAGCCTGCTTCCATACCACATGCTTCCGGGTTCAGTTCCACAGCGTTGCAGCTTGGGCAAGTATCTTCTACTATAGCTTCGGGCTGACTAAAGACTGGTGAGTGGATTCAGTAGACGGAAACTGAAAGAAGCCCGTGGTATATATGTGTATATATGTGTGTGTTTCTGTGTTTGTCCTCCACCATCACCGTTTGACAACCGATGTTGGTGTATTTACGTACCCGTAATTTAGCGGTTCGGCGAGAGAGATTGATAGAATAAGTACGGGCTTTAAAAAAGTAATGGGATCGATAAATTAGACTAAAATTAGACTGCATGGCTGCAGTCTAATGCCTGAAACAAATGAAAGATAATATATATATATATATATATATATATATATATATATATATATATATATATATATATCATTTGAATGTATTAATCTTTAATCACAGCAAAAAGGGAATATTTGCTAGGTTACACATTTGGAAAGACACCGCTTCCGATGCAAGAGCTATATTGGTCTCCTTACGTATTAACATAAAACCTATGCCAACGGCATTCATATCAATCCACGGGGTGTTCTTTAATATAATGTACATTGCCGATAAAATCTAGAGTACTTGCCTTCTGTTTTGTATTTGCAATATGAGGTTGTATGCAGATACAACGATTCGTTCTATGCAGTTGAACATCGTAAGTGATACCCGTTTTGGTTCGAACCTAGTTTCTCATCGCTCCAGGTTCGATAAGATATGTACCAGTTCAATAATGCTGTTTTATTCTGTTTCATGTCACATCACTAAAATTACAGCCTTATGTGTATATTGAAAATTATCATCATATCAAATGATACTAAGACAAATTCAGCAGCAGCAACAACAGAAGAAGAAGAAGGTGCAGTAGCAGCAGCAGTAGCAGTATTATTATTATTATTATTATTATTATTATTATTATTATTATTATTATTATTATTATCATTAGTAATTGTAGTAGTAGTAGCTGTTGTTGTAGGAGGAGGAGGAGAAGGAGGAGTATGGCTATTTAGTAATGGTTTATTTTATTTTCGATTGTTTGGTCTAAGATTTCCAGTTAGGTCTGTATTACGTAAACTGCTAAAAATATGACATTGTTGTTAGCCAAAAAGATGTTTCTAGAAGCCTTTTCTGGGAGAAAACTGGTGCAACTTGGAAGGGGCTTACGTACAAAAAAGTCAAGATTCTATTGATTTTCTGACAAGTATTTTGGATGATTTATATTTGGAATACGTAGAGGTAAGTAGCTTGTTAAATCCACAATTCGATCTTACTATCAGGTTAAAACTAGTAACGTAAGAACATCAAATGTATATCTATCTATCTATCTATCTATATATATATATATA
>NC_068987.1:68212571-68214789 GCF_001194135.2 Octopus bimaculoides | reverse complement strand
TATATATATGTATGTATGTATATATATATATATCTGTGTTTGTGTGCATTTGGATAGATAGATAGAAAAGTTAGTTAGATAGATAGATAGATAGATAGATAGATACGTGTAAATTTGTTCAAATATTTTCCTACGTGCATTTTGAATCAGATATCTATGTGATCGCTAGCTCTTTTGTGTTTCGAAGTAATTGTACATGCTTTCGTTTGTCAATATTTATTGATATGTATACATCTGTATGACTTTGTGTATATATGCCGATATACTTATGTAACTGTGTATGACATTCTTACATAATTTGTGCGTATATGTGCCCGCATTTGTATGGTCAAATTCCTCTAATTCAGCGAACGATATATATATATATATATATGCTTGTATGACTAAATGATTTTTCTTTTAGTTTAAGTTCTGGAGCAAGTTCAAGCCGGTTGCTAACAAAGACTTTTTGAGTTAAGAGAGTTTCCAGTGTTTGTAAATATGTAGTTGAGTTGGTGTGTTGGTTGAACTGTCGATGCATGCACCCAAGTGTGAGCATCTCCTCATATAAGAACCCCACATGAAGAATTTCTGGAATATTCGAAATTGGTAACCAAGAATCGATATATTGTTGCAAATTAGAGTTAAGAGAAAGGTATGTAAAGATCTTGGCGGTTAAATATTGTTTTCAGACTCCGCAATGCAATTGTAAATTTTAAAAATCACTATTTTTGGACGAATTTTGTATTTCTTGGATTATAAGTCGTAACAAATATATATATCTACATAGCAGAATTCAAAACAGTGAATATAGTCTCCTTACAAATTTGCATACTAATGTTCAATACAATTGACTTGAGGTTCCGCATTGACTATAAAGAGAACGGGAGTGTGAACTCCACTCCAGTGCCGCTGCAACCAACGGTCGTTGCGTGCGACGTACGTCGTATGTGTGTGAAGTTTTCTCGTTTGTATCTTGACTTTAGACCATTGCATTAAAATTAATGATTGTGTTAAATTTAGTGTTGTTTACATTTAGTGATGATTCATAATCCAATGACGTGTCATGATACTGAATCTCCAGTATTTAGTACTCCCAACCTACAAGGACGTACTGAAATGTGTTTTATTTGAACGAGAAAAAGAAGAGAATGTAGTTAACAAAGATCCTTCAGTTACACAAATTATCAAGATTGTAGCAGAAACGATAATTCTTCTTTGGCAAAAGGCATCCATCCCTTGTGTTACGATTAAGTCAGTTAAACCGAAAATCTTAAAGTACCAAGCATTACTAAAGTCTGTGAAAAATAGGAAAAATTTGCCAGTGTTTCAAACAAAGTGTAATGTGTTTAAAAAGAATGCAACAAAGGAATTTTTGACATTTCCGGTTGCAAGTGCAACTTCTTTAAAAACTGCAGTTGTAGTAGAGACAAAAAGCACCACAGAGAAAAGAAAAGAAGATTTTTTTCAGGATCAACGGACAAATCGAAAAATGATCATTGGTGGAATAGATCAAGCAATATCTAAACAGAACGTTCAGAGGTTGATTAGAAATAATCGGCTAGATCATAGTCACTCTTCTACGTCAGCAAAGGATTCTAAATTGATAGCGTTTTCATCAAGCAGTGAATCTGGAAATGTATCAGCGGGCGAAAATCAAGATTTTCCAATTCCATTTTCCATGAAACGAAAAGACGTCTGCAAAAACGCATGTTCAAAAACAGCAATGGAACGAATGAAATTTCCAGAACTAACTTCTGCCTGTGATCGCACCGGTGTGTCAGACCGTGCTGCTGCTCTTCGACAAGTTCGGTTATCTGCGACCATACGGCAAGCGAATGTTCTTTCGTTATAGACAGATCGAAGCTAAAGCGGGAACGATCCAGAAAACGTAGATCTCTGCAGCAGGAAGGTAGGCCACATAAACCATTGTCTGCCGTGTATTTGGATGGAAGGAAGAACACAATCCTCACAAGTGAACAAATGGGAAAACATTTCGTAAGAAAATTCAAAAAGAACACATTTCATTGATAGAAGAACCTGCTATCTTGGGCACTTTGCTGTTAAAACGAGTTCTGCAAAACCATTTCCGATGGTTTTTTGAATTATTTGGAAACCAATTTGTATTACTAAATCAATGAATTTAATTTGTTTCCAGATGTAAATATAATTGTTTCTTTTTTTATGAGATAGGTTTAGATGGAAATGCCTAACTATTTTTTTACCTTGTGATTAAATT
>NC_068987.1:68207747-68211869 GCF_001194135.2 Octopus bimaculoides | reverse complement strand
TATATATATATATATGAACGGGACCTGTGTGTACAATTAGAATGAACCTAAATACGCTACGAAATACGAATATGAATCTATGTAGTCTCGCAAAATACAAGAAATAACAGCCTAATCCTCACTGGAAGCCATTAGTGAAATCGCAAAGGTGTAAGGAAACTGGATTTAATCATCAGGACTACATTCCTCACTGCTGGTGCTACAATACGAATGCCGACTGCATGGAACATGAATGCCATACTTCTCATGTTATGCATTCCTAGATACATTATTCTTTGGGAAAAGAGAGTAAGTATGCCTTTGGTCATTTGTCAGGTGAATGAAATCAGTGCTACTAGAACAACAAAAGAACAAATACCTCCACCACCGCCACTGCCACCACCACCACCACCACCACCACCACTGCTGCTGCTGCTACTACTACTACTACTACTACTACTACTACTACTACTACTACTACTACTACTACTTGCGTCCTAGGAAATTAAATACAATCGATATGTATTTGTTCCTTTAATATTGTATTCACTCGGTCGTTTAATTTCGTCATCGACGTATTTAAATTTCGCCTCTTGTGCAGTATGCTAATGAACCTCCGAACTACCAGTGTTGTGATGTGTATTTCTATTTGATGGAACACCATTTTGAATTGCATTATTGTGATTTTTTTTCTTTGCAATTGAATATTGCTGATCGTTGGAAAGTAAACCCTGTTTTTGTTTTTATACACATTAGTACAAGGAAATTTCCAATTATTGCACTATGTTCGTGATAACGATAGCTATTGTTACATACTCGTTTATATGCCTGCAATAGTTTTTATCAGTACGAAAAATTGAGCTCAAGACTTCAAGGCAATAAAAATATTTTGTAATTACACTGTCTTCATCACTAAACAACAGTGGTAAGCACCTCATATTTGAAAACAGAGGGAAAATATTAAATTTTTTTCCCTTTTCAAACACAATTTCTGACGAAAATAAATTGAATAAAAAAAAGAATTATTTATGTTTTGAGGGTATATATCTGTCCATTCGTTATTCAGCCATCGTTATACATTGTATAAATTGTTGTTCTGCGTATATTTAAGAATTCAGGAACATAGTTTCTTCCCGTAATGAGATATCAACAAAATGATAATGTCTTTAAATATTTGTATTATTAAATCAATGAATTTAATTTGTTTCCAGATGTAAATATAATTGTTTCCTTTTTTATGAGATAGGTTTAGATGGAAATGCCTAAATATTTTTTCCACCAGAGGCCCAAACAAATTTAGCAGTAACGTGTGAGAAGAGAAATACAACATGCTAAGTTCAATATCTAAAGGAGCTTTAAAACTATCACTTCCTGCTTGAATAAAGCCTGGCGAAGTTTAGAGCTGTACTAATTCGTAAATTATTTACTGCAATACGATCGAATATGAAAAATATTAATTTGTATAGTTCTTAATATGAAGGTCATTGTAATCAGAATAAAATACTTAAAATTGCACATTAAAATCAATTTGAGTTGATTTTATATCTGTTTGTTAATAGCTTGCCAAGATAAGATTGGGCCCTAACGTGCTGGATACGAGAACGGTCTTTGAATATAAGGCTAGCAACGCATATCGAAATAAGCTATTCTGTACAAAACAGCTTCAGCACTTAAGAAAAGGACAACATCTGAGAGCAATGGGAAGCTGCATGGTGGATGTACACTATCGGATACTCTTCGACAGCAACAGCTAGAATCTAGAATCGCCAAGTTCACGACATGTATTAACACTAACATTTACAGACCTAGCACTTCAGGGTAGTATTGGCTAAAGGAATATGTGAATACCTCATAAATCCGAACGAACTCGACTACATGCATTTATCAGATGTGAATTTCATTAATCTGCATCATCTCATATTAGTACTTCAACCACAGATATTCCCACACTGTCACAGTACCTCTATTGCCATTCGCTATCTCAGGATTGACTCATATTTAGTGTTCTTTCCAAGGGAAAAATATACAGGACAGAAATACATTTTCTTTTGCCTGAGTCTTTTTAATTTTCTTACTTTTTCCCTCACCAGTTCTCAAAATAATGCCAAAAAATGAACTAATCTGAGAAAATGTATATAGGCACTTGACTTGCTAAAATATAAGACAACACTCCTTCAAATTGCGCATTACATTTTTTTAATGAAAGATATATCCTACTGGATAATTTAGTCATTCTCATTCGGACGCTTAAAAAGTGGGACGGTCATGAACTGAATGTGTTTGATCGTTGCGTTGTTCAATTAAATTTGACATGTGACCAAACCCAACAACAACCACCAGCTCAACCAACAATTATACTCATGCATTTCCCTTTCTATCTCTAACAAAACCAACCATTGCAAAGAATTTACTCTAATTGCATTCCACACTGCAAACATAAAACTATTTTCTGCATTTCTTCACGAATAAGTTCAAATTGCTTCTAACTTTCTCAGATGATTCGCCAAACTTCGCTGTTCTGCTTTACATTTGATAGGCTACTTTAGCTGAATATAAACAATTTTGAACGAGTGCAATAAGCGCGGAAGCTCTTTGACGTGCTTTCTATATTCTATATGTTCTTCCTGTTATTTCTTCTGCTAGCCGTACAAATTTCCAGCAAAGTGAACAAGCCTGCTTCCTTTCCATTGTTGTTAGCGTTTTGATATTCGCATTCTTCCTGGTGCTTCTATATGTTTTGTTATCTCTTGCCTTATATATTGCCTTAGTTCTTATCGCAGCGTCTGCATGTTATATCTCTCTTCGTATCATAGCTGTGTGGTGATTATATGATGCACTGCTGTAAGGGAATGATTCAAACTTGGGAATTGATCTTGCACAGAACTACAATCTTATCGTAGTTACGTGGTTTGAGATTTCACACCAGAGTGAAACATATTCGGCAAATGTCCAGGAGTTGACAAAAGATGTGTAAGTGAAATTTGCTAGACGGAAATATGAAGTTCGTCGAAAAGCGTATCCCTATTTTGACATGATAAACTTTATATGTTACTCGGTTTAATAACTATAAGTGACCTTTATGGATATTTTAACGAAGTCTACTGTACTGCAACATCTCGGACATAGTTTCGATCTGAGAGAGGGATATTTCACTACAGTGAAAGCCTGAAATATGTTCAGAAATGCTTTCCTTCTTGTCCTACTTAAAAAAAAATAACAGAAAAGAGACCAGAACGATTAACGGAATTGTTGGTAACACCAATGTACAAAAGGATCGAGCCGAAAAGAATGAAGAATTACAGGACGATTTCTTTTAACAATACTTGGTAAATTGTTGAGTAGACATCTCGAGGAAGTAAAAAGTAAAGTCGAAGTAGCAACGGGAGAAATTAAATTTAGGTTTATATCTAGTTCAGTTAATTTCTTTCTTGTCAGACAAAATTGTGTAATTAAAAGTATATGAATTGCACTTTTACTTCATGAACAACATCTTTAATTGTAGCATAATTATGACTTAGATAAAGGCCCTATAGATGATAAAGATAGCAATAGGTATAAAACTCGATTTGCAGAAGATTATAGAGTCGCTATGCAACTGTACTTTTGTACCATGGTCAGCTAACGAATTTGTTTGAAGTATGCGTTGTGCCGAGACAACAGTGGATCACCCGGTGTCAACCTCTTCTTCAGCTTAGAATTGTCAAGACATTTGCATTCACAATCGTGAGATCATGGTTTGAATTCCTAGACTTGTTGGTGTGTCGTGTTCTTGAGCAAAAGATTTCATCTCACGTTGTCCGGCGATCACTTTGACACTTGACGCGTGGTACAGCATGCACATGTTCAGACAACGCCGATTCGATGGAGAGAGTGAGCTAATATAGAGCACATACACTTGATTACTATAAACAAATCATTTGTGCTGGTCGTTCCGCAAAAGCTGAACACCCATACGTTGTCTTTGACAGGAGAGTCCGTCATACATACATACATACATACATACATACATACATATATATATATATATATATATAGCTCGAAACGTCAAAGACTTTCCGTATTCCCGAGCGTCATACTAATATATACTTTTGTTATTTACACCACCTGTCCTCGTCTGTTGTTATTATTTGTATATTCTCCCAT
>NC_068987.1:68200187-68207362 GCF_001194135.2 Octopus bimaculoides | reverse complement strand
AGAGAGAGAGAGAGAGAGAGAGAGAGAGAGAGAGAGAGAGAGAAAGAGAGAGAGAGAGAGAGAGAGTGTAAGCGGGAGCGTATGCTTTTTATTGAGCTAATTTTTTAATAGCGACATTGGTATATGCATATGTGCAATCATTCATCGCCTGCTCACTTAAGTAATTGATATTTGTTTATAAGGATTAATTTAGCCTCAACTCAGGATTCACAAGAAACACGGTTGCACGCTGCTCGAATAAGGATGCGCAGAAAAAGAGCACGAATCAGTGTTGAACAGCGAGAAAATATAATAAAAAGAAACAACAACGACAATAGAAATGATACCGACGGAGACATGAGGAAATGAATGTAGACGAACGTCAAGAATATTTAGTTTATTCAAGCTTATTCAAGCTAAACTATGCAAATCCTTTCTTTCTTAAATAGGCCCTCTTAATTTTTTCTATTCCTTTCAATTACACGGCTCCTACTAGTAAACACAGATGAATTATTGTTTATATTTATGTCATTGTTTATACTTCACACCCCTCGGAGCCTTCCCTGTATTGGACCTGAAGAGTATAGTCGACTGCGGAATACGTGCTCGTGTGTCACTTTGCGTACATGCTGTGTATTCTGTCAGTAAATGTAAATGTGTTCATAATTGAGTGACAAATCCGTATACAACAGTACATATTGTTAGTGTACTGATGCGCTGTCCCCGACTCTGATTTGGTGTCTTTGCTATTTAGACACCTTGATTCTATCGGATCCTGGAAATTTTGTTATATATATATATATATATATATATACAGATATGACAGAAATAAATAGACACCCCCAAAACATCGTTTTATGTTTATTCTAATTTGTAAAGGTTTATATTTTTTATTAATTGACATTTTTATGTTTCAGATTCTATATGTGACTGTTTAATCATGTCATGTACAAATGAAACCCTGGAACTGTCTAAATATCAAAGAATATGCATTGTGGGTCATTCTGAAGGTGGACTTATCGCATATTGCAGAAAATCTTAGGATCCCGCTTTCTACAATTAATAGAGTGATTGTGTAATTTACCAGAGAGGGGATGGAGTCCACATCACCTCGTCTAGGTTGGCCAGGTCCCTCTGACAGGACCCTTCTCTTTGTTAAGAGAAGTATGGAGGATAAACCTAGATGCAAAGCCTCTAACATAGCAGTACCAGTTGGTACCAGTCTCAGAACACCTCTCAGGTATCTTCACAAACTCGGTTACTATAGCAGAGCGGCAAAAAGGAAGCCACTTTTTTGACAAGCTAATATCAAGCGGAGAAAAGTTTGGGCCAGTGAGATGGTGGAGAGGCCACAAGCATTTTGGGACACTGTCATATTCTCTCAAAATGCTTCCAGATATGCTGTATTTTCTGACAGTGGTTGAGTGTAGTTCTGGACATTCGGTAATCAAGAATATGATGTGAAAAGATTGCAGCAACAATGAAACATGACAGCTATTCTGTCATGGTCTGGGGAGCAATTTGGAGCAATGGTCAATCAGAGCTGGTGGAGTGTGAGTGAAACATATTGCAGAAAGGACTCCTTCCAATCTTCCCGCTCTCTATATATAGATGTGTGTGTGTGTGTGTGTGCCTGTGTGTATGTTTACTCACGCTTACACATGTGTATGCGAGGTGTGTAAATATGAGTCGTTGGCGATTATAGTGATAGACAATTCAACCTTTAATTCACATTGTCGCACACAAGTAAATAATTTACTTAATCAATTAATTTACTTCATTCCTGTACTAGCTCCGGCTGCATTACTGTCGCCATACTGATATGCCATATTAAATACATCTGATAGATCATAGAGTTCGCAGTACTTAGTTCCAGTTAGTATTAATTTTATCGATTTTGTTTTACCTAAAGGTTAATCTGCTGCTTCTATCAAGAAGGGATGCGGCACTGTTAAGCATACAAACACGTATACATATGTATACATATACTTATTCGTACAGTGGCATATTTTATCGATAGAATTGCATATACGATATATCACAGTGACTGACTAGTTTCCTTCCAGTAGAAAATGCTTATAGAATTATGTATCAACACCCTCAATAAATACATATACCTTTTTTGAATGTAGAAGATAACCATAGATCTTGCAATCTATCATATTTAAAAAAGGAAAACACGCAGTTTGAAATAAATTGGAGAGAAGAAATGAGAAAGTAGAGACCTTAAATCAAGGAATAGATTTTGGTTTGCATGCAAAACCAATAAGAGGGGATGGTTTCAGCTGGTATATGGGTTTGGAGAATCAGTAACCCAAGGCAGTTCCATGAATATTTGACGAGACCGGAAACTAGACTTAATCTTAGTCTAACTCGCAAAACTTCGCATCGAGGCCATGCGTATCTTCTCTCTCTCTCTCTCTCTCTCTCTCTCTCTCTCTCTCTCTCTCTCTCTTTCTCTTTGTGTCTCTCTCTCTTTCTCTTTGTGTCTCTCTCTCTTTCTCTTTGTGTCTCTCTCTCTTTCTCTTTGTGTCTCTCTCTCTTTCTCTTTGTGTCTCTCTCTCTTTGCCTCTCTCAATCTCTCTCTCTCTCTATATATATATATATACATATACACACGTACGCACACACACATGTATATCATTTTGCTTAAACAGCAGTTATGTCTTTTAAGTTTATGTGTTTGTGCGCGTGCGTTTGTGCCTCAAATATTGAAGAATACGTGTGGCAGAGCATGTACGCTTGTGTCATGTACTTAGCGTGCTCCGACTACGTAACGTTTATCATCTTTACCATCCCCTTACCCTTCCTTGTCAATTTCAATATTTCACTATCGACGTTACCTTCTTTCGTTTCTCTTTTTTTTCTCCGGCTCCGCTTAAATAAAACCAGTCTTCAAGATGTCTTTCTTACTTCCGAAATATAGTCTAACAAAAAGTTTTATAAGTTATTAGCTTAAAAGCCGCAATCTGTGCGGACTTTTAATCTAGTTCCTGCGGAAAGCTAATTGGGCCTGCGATCCAAGGCTAATGAAGGCTAAATAGTATAACTATAATATGTCTATAATGACTATATGTCCCGGTGGTGTTTGATCAGAGTTGAAGGACGGAGAAGGATTAATTCGGTAATGCAATCATTCTATTGTCCCAGTCCCAAGTAGAATTCCAACTGTTGACCATTTTATCCCAAAGTTCTTATCTTGATGTAAAAGTAACGAAGTGAATGTCATTTATCTCCCCCTTGATCTCTGGACTCATCTGACAAATGCCAAACAAGGTGGCGTGAATCAGTCAAGCTTTACCTGCTAGAAAAAGCAAAGCAACTGCTTTTAAATCAGATCCCAATGCTGGATGTTCAAGAACCAAATGAAGGGCAAATTTTCAATCTCGGTATCATCCTGATTTCGAAAAGATATATGTCTATATAGTGCAAATGTATACTGAGATACAGGGATCCCAGACGGACAGACAGAATTTCGCTTCTATTAATATAGGTAACATCTGTGAGTGAGTATGTGTGTGTGTGTGTTGTATGTTTCACTTACATGATATCGTTTAATCCGAAACTATAGCAGAAGGAATTTTTCGAGAGGCTACGAGTGATATTGAACCTGGAATCACATAGTTGCGAAGAAAACCTTTTCAGAATGATACCGTTCATACCTAAGCCTATATAATACCAATTTTAATTTTCTAATATAAGCAAAGCTATTTTTTGCTCTTCTATAAAAGTTGATGTTGAAAGTTGCCAAATACTATTAAACTTTATTCTTAAGTTTAAGCTAACTAATATCCCCCATTGTTTTGGTGATTGTGGATGACAAGAGTTATCTGGCAACTATCAAAAAATAAACGAAGTGTTGTCTGGTACTGACTGACATTCACATTTAACAACACACAAAATAGCAACACCAACTGACAACGATAACCAAGCCAGTAACTAAATATCAAATCAATGGCTTGGCAGATATCATAGAAATTATCATCACCAAGACTACTTTGCATTTATCGATCGCGCTATCCCAAGATATTTTCAATGATTGAGTCAGCCAGTGTAATGCACTTTGAGATCAGCTATAATAAGGTATCTGCCAAATCCTCTAACAATACTCTTCAGAGAGGGAACTGAAAAATACAGTTGAAATGTTTTCGTATTATTCACAAGAAGATTTTAATACCGTACTGCTATGTAACTCATACTTTCCTATCAACACTTCAATATGCAGCGTAGTTAGCTGATTCGACAAGGTATCAAACTAGACCGCAGGTTGAACACTTATCGTTTTGTTTATTATCATCAGCATCAAGATGTACCTATAGCCAAAACTGATTTAACTTTTGCAGGCTAAATTCATTTAACAGATATAGTTACTCAGTAATGGCTGTGTGTTATGTAGCTTGCTTACCAAGCACATGGTTCTGGGTTCAGTCCAACTGCGTGGCACCTCGGGCCGACCAAAGCCTTGTGAGTGGATTTGGTAGACGGAAACTGAAAGAAGTCCGTCGTATATATATATATATATATATATATATATCTGTGTGTGTGTTTGTGTGTCTGTGTTTGTCCCACCAGCATCACTTGACAACCGATGCTGGTGTGTTTACGTTCCCGTAACTTAGCGGTTCGGCAAAAGAGACCGATAGAATAAGTACTAGGCTTACAAAGAATAAATCCTGGGGTCGATTTGCTCGACTAAAGACGCTGCTCTAGCATGGCCGCAGTCAAATGACTGAAACAAGTAAAAGAGAGTAAAAGAGAGGCTTAATCGATATCTTATAATATGCGAATAGTTCGTTAGCGTAGAAAGCTGAGTTCAATTTCTCCTCAGAACTATTGCATAAAATCCTAACATGTATATCTCCGATATCGTTCATTCGTTAGGTGGAAATTATTTGATCATGAAATATCTCATATTATGAGCATACGAATAAAAATAAGTTTTATGTAAAAATTTCATCTATCTCAATTGTTGCTCAAGGCAAACTTTCCTAGCTACTGCAAGCCTATTGAAAGCAAAACAAACCGGATAATAAATTTTGGGGAATTTCCGCAAATTTATGTAGAACAAAAACTACTAAACTCCATAGATGTGAATGGAAGACTCACAATATGAAATTAAATACCCACTAAAGCAAAGAAAATAAGGACAAACATTCCTGATGCAAAAGCATGTACAGTCGAAATCCTATAGTTTTGATATAGACAAGAGCACTAACTGTACCAAATATTCACCTGTATTGCTCGAAAATTTCCCATTGTTTGTCATTATTTTCATTCTAAAAACAGAATAAAATAATGATTTCTTTTCGACAAAACACAAAAAATATTACTCTTCAGAGTTCATGGTGCAAAATAGTCCGAAGAGTATTTTGCACCATGTATATATATATATATATATCTATATAACTTTACTTAGATTGATTACATCCGCATTGCAGTTATTTGCTTATCTTCATGTGACCGGGGCATATCTGTATTATCAATGCGTTTAGGGTAAAATTTTGAGACTTCATTTTCATGAGTAACGTCTTGTATCACTGTACTTTTCAGGTTCAATCTTTGATGACACAGGTAATCCTTTTCAGCTGAGTGCAAGGAAGCCTTCCGGACCGAGAGGCGAACAAACGACTTAAAAATCGCGAGTCCAATAACCTTACTACTAATCCCTACATCTTTCCTCTTTTTTGTAAGAAGGATAAAATTAAGCGTCTGTTGTATTACTTCCACCCAAAAGTTACATAGATTAAATTATTTGACATATCTAATTGATGAGTTTGCATAATTACGACTTCGCTAATCTAATATCAAATTATTTCTTTATTCTCTCCGTAGTTATGAATGTAATGCTGTTGTAACCTAGAATATTATGTTACATTCATTTAATATTGGAAGTCACAAGATGAATAATATTTAGAAATCTGTAAGCATCTTACTAGACAGATGGTGTGTACGGTAAATATGATACTAGGTACAACACTGTTATGATGACTTTCTTCTCCTAATTTGATCAATTTAGTTATATGCAGCTGGGAAAACATATTGTTCTGCATTTTACAACTGATTGTTGAAATCGTCCTTGAAATGAGAACTTCGTCTTTACATTACATCTTTAGAGTAAATAGGCTTAACTAAACTCATCTTCCTGCTTGTGATACGTAGAGACAGAACATGCCAGTAAGAATATTCCGAGGGGTCACTTGAGTGGTTACAGCAGCAGCCAAATACCTTTCTATTAGAAACTATCTACCTCAAGACACGGGATGCGCTTAGTAGTGTTGTTTTACAGGCACTCTCTAAATAAACAACTAAATGGTTGCACCTCGATCGATATCGAGCATAACAATAACCAGGGCAGTGATCTTATGCAGATAGCCTTTTTTAAATTAGTATTAACACAGCAATTAGGACGTTAATAGCAAGAAGTTTAAAATTATACTGGCATGTTGCATCTAAAACATGAATCTGTCAAAAAAAAATACAAACATTAGTCGTCTTTATCAGGGTGAGAGGGAGGAAGAGAGAGAGGGAGAGAGAGCGAGAAAGAGATAGTGAGAGAGAGAAAGAGGGAAGGTGAATGAGTGATACAGTTTATTCCAAATGAAGGAGAATAAAATAGTGTAGACAGATAAACTTCGAGATGTCAGTGTACATACAGATAAACATATTTATGTTTCAGTATATGAACATGCGAGCGTTTGTACGTAATTGTATGCGCGTGTATGTGTGCTTGTGTTTGAAGATGCATGTGTGATGCTAATAATATGAACTGCACGCAGATAGAAATGACATATAAATCTATATTTGCTGGTTGCTCATTTGAGTTTTATTGTGATCAACTGCTGATCTGTCAGATGACACGTAAGCAAAAGGTCCTCTGCATGAGTTTCTAGTGGATTGACCTTGCATAGGAAGTTAGCAATTTTTTAATTTTTTTTAGAGAAGGAAGACACTTCTGACTGTAATAGTAGATGACACGATCGGATAAAGCATTCTCAGGCTTTATATCACAAAATTACATCTACACATTTATTACTGAAGTGTGAAACTGGAAAGCAAGATTTGAATCTCCAAATTTCCAATTCGCAAACAGATCCTCCGTATGAGTTGCAGATCCAATTCAGCTGCTCTCCTAGATTGATGATCAAAAGACAAATAGGAGTCAATAACCCCTTAAGGGATTTTATTGGTATATATAT
>NC_068987.1:68191401-68197098 GCF_001194135.2 Octopus bimaculoides | reverse complement strand
ATTAACGTGAGTTATTTAGACATTAACAAATTTATTAGAATATTTAGCTGAAGATCAGAATAGAGTATTCTTTACTCTTAACTGTGAAACGATCGTACTAAATTAACTAAAGGCAGGTGGTTTTTTAACTCTTCTCTACTGTTTTTTGTTCTGTGTGTATCAAAAATATCGCTATCAATCTGGAGTAATAATTTGTAGTTTTGAAATTAGTAGTTCTTTGACTGCTATTTCTGAATTCTCAGTATGTTGGAGAAGCAGGTTACTGTCAATCCCTATATATTTATGATTATATATATATATATATATATATATATACATAGAGTAAAACAGAATATATATATATATACATAATTATGTGTTTATATATATATGCATATATATATACATACATATATACACACACACGCATACACACACACACACACACACACACATAAATATATAAATGAATCTATATATTTAAACGTATGCATATGTATATGCGTAAGTGCGTATGTTTACATTATATATATATAAACTACACATATACATGTCCACATACAAGCGTATTATTCATATAAGTACATGCGCACACAGAGAAATACACAGACATATATATATCCATACGTATTTATGGGTGAGAGTAAATATATGTGTGTGTGTATGCATTCCTCTTTCCTTATATATCTATACATAGGTACGTATATATGTGTATATATATATATATAAATATATATATATATATATATATATATATATATACTCAAAGAGAAAGAGAGATAAAAGTAGTTCGAGAGAGATGCAGAGAAAATGTCCGTAAACGTGCTTACAAAGAGCCACACGTGAAATATACAGTCGGAAGCACACACATATATGCATGCATATGTATCACTGATGTGTGTACATGCATGCATACATGCAAACATACACACACACATACATACACACATACATACATACATACATACTTACATACATACATACGTGGATATGTATGGACATAAGTACTCTCTCACGGTATATGCTGCGGAGCACTAGCATATATGGTACATTTGTTATGCACGCTTGAGTGCATCCGACTGCTTGCTGAGAATGTCAATGGCTGGCTTGTTGACTGACAGCCTCATTCATGTTACTATTTGTCTGAGATTTTTCTTTTCCCTTTTGTTTGTTTGATTCTTTTGTCTTTTTTGTTGCAGTTTTTTTTTTGTTATGTCTTTTTGTTATTTTTCATATATAATTCTTCAGTTCTTTTGACAGCTTGTTTTGCCATCGACGTCGACACCACCAACGTCCGCTGTCATAGCCGTCGTGGTTCTTACTGTTGTTTCTTTTTTTTTGTTTTGTTTGTATATACTTTTTGTTAGTAACGTTGTGGTTGTTGGTGCTGTCATTGAAGGTATTCTAATACAGTTGTTTTTGTAGTTTTTTATTATTGTTCTTGCTATTGTTCGCTGTTTGTGGTATTGTAATTGTGGAATTGTGCTACCGTTGGCGCTGCGGCTGTTGTTCATGCTGTTGACGTTAGTGTCATTGCCCCTAATGCTGACGTTGCTAGCGTTCATTCTCCGTGTTCCATTGCAGCAACTGATTGTGTTGCAGTTATTGCCTCTGGTCGTTCTTATTAGTATTGATGCTGTTCTTCTTTTTATTTGTTGTTCTTGTCAAAGTTCGTGATTCGCGGTTTCGTTTTTTTTTTATGCCTATATTTCTCCTGCTTTTTAAAATTTCATTATTCTTCTTCTTTTCATTGGTGTTGATTTATTTGTTATTTAATGTGGCGTTGTTTCTTTATTGTTTGGTTTGCCACTGACCGATAGCTGTATTCCTCACTTACGCTATCTTATTTCTTTTCTCACCTTTTTCTTATTGTTCTCGTTGCGGTTATCCTTGCTAGATCTCTGGATCGCTTAAAGTGTGCTCTTTTCACGCTCAATGAGAAAGCGGAAGCGCTTGGTCTTAGAGTTTCTTGCGCCAAAGCAAAGATTCAGTCTTTTGTTAACTTCCCGAGACTCCATCTTGTCTGTCTCTGTTGCGAGTGAGAATATCAAAGTTATTGACTAATTCACTTATTTAGACAATATGATCCTTAGCACCATTAACTGCGAATCTGAAATTCTAAAAAGACTTGAACGTGCTAGTGCAGATAATGGACGCACTGGGTAAGAGTATTTCACGCTGCCGATATCTAAACAAGAGGATAAAGTTTCGGGTTTTCAGGTTTTCAGGTCTCTGGTCTTCTCTGTTCTGTCTTGCGCTATAGTTACGAGTCTCGGACACTGTTCGGGGCCGTGAAGACCTTCCAGAAATTCTATGGTACGAGAAAGATTCGCCGGAGAATGGGCTACCATTAGTCCGAGTTCGCATTCAACCAACGACTACACTGGGATACGTCATGTTACATGTATGACTCTGGAGCGTTCCATCAGACTGTTTGGTAATGTTACTCAATTTTATAACTTAGGTCCCGCGTATCATCTACTCTCTCTTTCTGAGGATCCGCTTGTAGTGACAGCTCGTGTTGGTCAGCCGTATGCCACATAGTATCGGTGATTCAGGATCGTGGCCTTGCGTAGATGGGAATTGACTGGGACACTGTACAAAAACTTACCTTAGATGACCCAAGCAAATTGTTAATACTAAAACAATTTTTTTAGAATTTTAATCTTTTAAATTAACAAAATATATATATATATATATCAGTAAGATTACAATTTTAAATGAGAAACAAGATTTTAGAGTTTGAATTTTCTCTGAAAATTGAAAAAAAATGGTACGTTATTTAAACATGATGTAGTTATTACGTACGGTGATATTACAGCTCAGCATTTGTGCCCTGATTAATAATTTACGTAGCAGAAGGCAGAATTAACCTACCAACTAATCATTGGTAACCCCAGAAACAACTGCCCTATAAAATAGTATGTCTATAGTCGCCCCACGTGCTAGAAAAGCAGTTAGATCTCATACAAATTCCAACCTATCATATTAAAAAAGGGGGGGGGGAAATACACACTTTGGAATAAATTTCATATGGTTATGTTTGGAATGTCTTTACAACGACATTACAAATACCACCTGCAGCAAAGGTTTGCACTACCAAGCAGCTGAGACATCGCCAGTAAAAACAAAACCATTGCTAAAACTGCCAGAGCAGTGCTCCCCTCCGCTACCATACAGGCAGCTCTCCAAAGAATTCAAATCAGGAGAGCACAGAGGCCACATGATTCTCCTAGGTCCTGCTTGTGTACCACTCTTCCTAATGTAGTGTGTACCATATTCAGCTGCACGCATGACGCTATCGAGTCAGGGGCGATGATTTGAACTTAGCATTTTAACGTTGTCTGACCTTCTGGGAACGATTCACTCTCTTAACCAGGGATAACACATCCTATTCTTTCACTACTCCACCAGCTTTCAAGAAACTGATGAACTCCGTGTTGCTCTTATTGTTCATCAGAGTGAAGAGCACGGCGTATTTTTTTCATTTCCTGTGCCAGATAGGAATCTATTATACTGGTGCTCTCCATAAATATTTATTATATTGATGATCTGCATAAATATATTTATATAAAAGAGAAATGAAAATTTAGAATTTGGTGCATGCCTTTTAAGATCTAATTAGTTTTTCTGGTTATTTATTTATATGAATATATTCTTATTGATAAACTCCTCCTCTTATTCGAGGTTGGAAATTTCTCTCAGAAATAGCCTAGGCGAAATCAGTCACAGAAAAGTAGAAATGCGGTGGTGATTGCTTATATCACCTACGAAATCTATTATCGCTTGACTAGTGTAACGAGATTGGAATGTGCGCTCAAATATAAGGAAGAGGTGGCATGATCTGCTTCCTGAGAATTTACGCTAACTTTAAAGAGAGTGATGAGAATGTCTTAAGCAAATAAAAATAAACCCATTTGAGCGTGCCTCTCTAAACCGGAGAATGCAGCTGTAGGGTGTACCTGTAATAGATTCTAGCTCTGTAGCCTTCCTTGATTTATACACAACATAGATCTCACTCTCCTATGATGTTTTCTTTTATAATTTTTTGCCATAATTTTGGTTTCTCGTTCATTGTCCTTGTGGCAAATGAAGCAATTCATAATTAGATGTTGCTGTTGAGCATTAAATGATCCATCATTGCTTTATTATCAAAAAGTATTCTCACTATGACCATCCAACAATACACCAAAGATTGCAATATCCATTGTATCCTTTAGATAAGACGATATGGGTGTGGTTAGAGACATATGTGGATGGCATTTTTAGCTGATCGAAAGACTGCGAAGATGCTACATGTGCTTAACATGACTCTTATAGCAATAGTAGTGGGGGCTGGTTAATGCCAGTGTTTCAGCTATTTACTTTAGTGATGATGATGAGGATATTGCTGTTGAAGATGATGATTAACTTGTAGAATCGTTACTGCATCGAGGAAAATGTTTAGCGCTATTTCTTCCGGTACTTTATGTTCTAAGCTCAAATTCCGCAGAGGTCGACGTAACCTTTCATCCTTTCGGGTTGATAAAATAAGTATCAGTCAAGTATTTGGGTCGACGCAGTCAACTTCGTCACCCCCTTAAAAACATGTCTGCCTTGTGCAAAAATTTGAAACCATTATAACTCGCGGAATGCAAACTTGTGTTACAATTGAAATCAATGTCCTTGATACTGGATCATAACCTGTTTCCTTAGATATCTTGGATCTATCATACAATACTTTGTTTTCCCAATACTTTTGTAGAAACCCTCTACTGCCTTAGCATTTCCCTAATCAAATCCTGTTATTTTTCCCCCACTATTTCTCCTGTTCTTTGATCGCTATCAGTTGTCAAAGATAAGTAGCACCTGTATTTCAAAGGGCCAGTCTTGCCACATTGTGCCACACTGAATCTTTTTGAGAGAATTACGTTAAGGGTACTATGTCAGTGGAGTGCTCAACCATTTGCACGTTACTTTCACGAGAAGGATATTTCGTTGATCGGGTCAGCTAGAATGATGATATCTGGCTGCATACTCGAAGTTAACTAATCTTTCTCTATTACACTCTCTGGTTGATGTCGGTATCATTTTCTTACTTTAAATCATCTTGCCGTAATCCTGCGACGGACCGGCCTCCCGTCCAGGCGGGGGAATATATACGCCATGAAACCGGGAAACCAGCCCTTATGAATCGATATGACTCGAGAAGATAACTTTACTTTTTACCCACACTCCTTCTGTAGCAATGGATTGCAGGAACATATTTTGTCTATAAAGAATTTGTCTTTCTCATTACACACTCTGAACTCTGCACTTTTCAAAATTTTACCTGTTTTTGCCTTGAAGACATTCGCCCGCAAAAACTGGCTTTCACCAGTCGTCATAAATCCCTCCATTTCTTTCTTATATCCTCATTCTTCTGCTGTAACCAAGATTCATCTGCTGCGGCTATAATAATAATAATAATAATAATAATAATAATAATAATAATAATAATAATAATAATAATAATACGCAAAACACTTTCAATACAGTAACCAGAAGAGCATCACAGCAAACCACAGCACATACCCAAGGCACACAGAGCTGCGCTCGGTAGTGAAGTGAAAGCACGTTATAAAAATAAAACTACTGAATAAAAATAATAATAATAATAATAATAATAATAATAATAATAATAATAATAATAATAATAATAATAATAATAATAATAATAATAATAATAATAATAATAAT
>NC_068987.1:68189960-68191362 GCF_001194135.2 Octopus bimaculoides | reverse complement strand
TATTATTATTATTATTATTATTATTATTATTATTATTATTATTATTATTATTATTATTATTATTATTATTATTATTATTATTATTATTCGAGAATGTCTATCATGATAGTTGCATTGGTAGTTAACGTTCCTGTGTTTGTATTTCATTTGAAAATTGTGTTGTTGTCAATACCGTGATATATGTTCTGCTTCATACTGCTACTGTTGTTATCGTTGTTAATGCCATTTCAAAAAATAAATTAATTTTATTATCGATGTTTGTCGGTGTCACATGTCATTCATAGAGCAGTTTGTTGCTCCAACTGGTTTTATTATTGTATTCTTCCTGAAATTACAACGATCATCATCAGCATCATCATCATCATCATCATCATCATCATCCTAATTATTATTATTATTATTATTATTATTATTATTATTATTATTATTATTAACATTATCATTGTCATCATCACTGACGCTGCTGATATCAAAAAAGTTTTTTTTTTGTCCTTAGGCAGTGATTGAAAAAAAAAAAAATAACGAAAAAAATGAAAAGGTATCATGTAAATGCAAATCAAAATATATTATTTCAAATGTCAAAACCAATTTAAGTTCCAGACTTTTGTTTAGAGTATAACAGATGGGGATAGGGGACAAATGAAGAACATGAGAACAGAGAGAGAGAGAAAAAAAAGAAAAGAAGAGAGAACGGGTAGGATGACTGATCAAAAGGCAGAAGCTTACTTGTTCTAGTTTCCTTGTAAATATTCGTATATCAATACATTCCCAAACACACGAACGCACGTATTCATATGCGCAAGCGACAATTCAAATATATGCATGTCTTCATTTGTCCGTGTGTGAGTAATGAACTGTTATTATTGCAACAACATAACCTTACTATCATGATCCCATGAAATTGTCTGCATACTCAGCTGTATGAGATGTCCTCATACTTCGTATGTATGTGTGTATATATGTATGGATGTATGCATGTATGCACATATGCATGTATGTATGCATATGTGCATATATGCATGTCCTTATGCGTGAATGTGTGTATGAATGTTTGCATTCTACGTATGTATGTATATGTTTATATATGCATTTATATAGATACATATGTATGTATGAATGACAAGGACCTTTTTGTGTGCACAGTCTGTGACAGACCATGTCTGTCCTTGGCTGGCCTCAAATCTCACCTGCGAGCCCATGGAAAACAAACCTCATCCAGCTATTCTGATTATATGTCTGTGCACACGTTTGAATGTGGTGTGTGCCAGAGGGTTTGCAAATCCAATGGGGGTCTTAAAAGACATGTTAGGATCCACAATGAGCAGAACTTACTTGCAGGTATTGGTAGTGCAAATCAGAGGTGCAATCTGTGTAGGTGTTTTTTAAAAACACTGTCTGGTTT
>NC_068987.1:68185262-68189130 GCF_001194135.2 Octopus bimaculoides | reverse complement strand
ATATATATATATATATATATATATATATATATATACATATATATATATATACATGTATATGTATATAAATATGCATGTATGTTCTGCTTTTAATTACTCATTATTCCTCTGAGGATTATTCCTCTGAGGAAGGAACGTAGATATAGGCATAAATGCTTACATATGCGTCATGCATATATGTATGTTATTATTCAGCTCATTTCAAGATATCTTGTCTATAGTGAAAGAGTCGGTTTCTAACCTTGACACTTCATTGAGATTTCGACATCAACAACAGGGTATGTATGTATTTATGTATGTATGTATGTATGTATGTATGTATGTATGTATGTATGTATGTACAGATTTGTACAATTCCAGTGATGGATTTGATCTGTAGTCCTCGAATTAGCTTTCTCCTTTCTGGTTTTGAGAAGCATAATTTCTAAAGGTTGGTATTTAGGTAGTATTTTAGATATCTTACGACCCCAATAATTACAGGTATAAACCTGAACTTGTAATTCGGATAGAATAACTGCAGATTTTTCAATAGTTCAGCATAGGTGTTATCTGATCTTCAGCTTTATCTTAACATCCGCTGGTATGTATGTAGGTATGTATGTATGTATGTACATTATTTTATCTTTTATCTTTTAAATGTTTCTGACACTAGATGGTAGCAATACTGTGACACCACGAAGAATCTTAATCGACCTGATCGACTCCAGTACTTACTCTTTTAAGCCAGCTACTTATTCTATCGGTAACTTTTGCCGAACCACTAAGTTACGGGTTCGTAATTACACCAACAACGGTTGTCGAGCGGTGACAGAGACAAGCACAGAAACAAAGAGACGTACACACACTCACACACATATACTGGACGAAGTTCTTTTAGTTTCCGTCTACCAAATCTACTCACAAAACATTGGCAGCCTGTGGCTGTAGTAGAAGATAAGCAACTAAGGTACCATGCAGTGCGACTGAACCTGGAGCCATGTGGATGGAAACCAAACTTTTTACCTGTATGTGTGTAATGTATGTATATGTATATGAATACAAAGTGTGTTCATTAAAGATTTCCCCTGACCCACTTTCGGTTATTGTAGCTGCATAAAGCGATGGGAGAAGTGTGTCACCTTTGGTGGTGGCTATGTTGAGAAGAACTAATAGTTATACCAAGTTTCGTTTATCCCAGTCTTTGGGAAATGGGTCAGGGGAAGTCGTTAATGAACACCTCTCGCAAACATTTGAGATGCTTTAGCTTTTTCTGGATTTGTTGTAGTGCCTGATTCTGAATCTATCTTTAATTTTTCCCTACCGCATCTAATTTTCGAAATATGACAACCTTGCTTTCTTAATTTTTCTTTTCACTTTTATTAATAGCATTTTCTGAAAAATTTCGTTATTGCCTGAATCAAGAAAACACTGTTTACACTAGTTTAATTCATACAAACTCAGTCTCAATTTCATTTGTATATCAGGCATTCAATTATTTGTAAGTGTATTTGAAGAATGTATTTTGTACAAGGTGTTAAATGTAGTGATATAAATTTATTTCATAAACTTATTTTGTGTTTCCATGATATCCCATGCAGTTAGATAAATCCTTATGTTTTTATTCCAAATCCGTCTTATTTCTTTATTGCATGGATATTTTCATGAAAACAATTTCCTTACTTATTACTTACTTCACCTAAATTTTCTGCCACAAATCTAGATGATAACGCATGAAGTATATCTTTTAAGTATTTCGATATTCCGTTTCTCTGTTGGCATCATAGAGGTTCACAACTCATCTTCTATGAAGTGAAGACATCATTTTCTAGAAATTTCGCATAATCATGTAGAAGTCTACCAAACTTTTAATTGTAATGTGCTGAAGGTTTGCTGAAATTTGTATCGTGTAAAATCTCATTGATTTCCTGCAACGACAAATTGTCTTCGTTAACATTGCTGCACTCCATTTGGGAGTGCTTCGATAAAGAACTAAAACTGGTGCATTTACCTATTTCTTTAACAAATATTTTTGTCATTAAATTTGGTATAAATTTGGAGAAATATCTTACTGGGATCAAATAAAAAGACGCTTCTATTTCCTAGGGTTTGTGACCAATCACGTTCAATATAAGCATCTGTGATACGACAACTATCGTAAAGGCACGTACTTTGTAAATATTGTTTGCGTATCTATTACCGTACTCCAAAAAAATCGTCCGATCCAAAGATATTGCATTGATGAAATCTGTATCAAAATTTATAATGATGAATTTTGCATCTAGGCGTTCAAAGTAGTGAATGGGATACATGATTTTAATTTACCGTTACGCAGAATTATTGCTTTCCAGCTTTTGTAAGAGGATGTAATGAAACAGCAAGACTCAGATGTTACGCCAGTCGGAAAAACTTTGTGAAGAGTTCCTTGATGTTAATACAACAGCAGAGCTGACCATCTGCTGTAAATCATATTTTACAAATTAATGTTATATTTTCAATAGTAACTCCCATGCACATTTAGTTAAGCAAGTTACCTCTTGAAGCGAGAAGCTCTGTTTTCTCTTTAGGCATCGATAAGTCTGTAACAAGATTAGTCAAACGTTCTTGAGTAACAAACCTTTAAGGGAATAACCTTTAGAGTGTCCAGTATCTCCAGCAACTATGCTTTCATCACTGTCCATGTCGCCATTTATAGAATCTCGTTTACCATTTGGAAGAAAAGGAATGGGTATCCATCAGCGATGCGTCACCTATAGCGTACTTTCTGATGTAAACATGAAAGAATTACTACGTATATGCACAAATCTGTAGAAGGCTGAACGGAAGAAAATAAAATTATTTAGGTAATAAATGTTTCCCAAATTTGACTTTAATCTAGATTTGCTTGTCAGTAACACTAGAATATAAATCTGGTTGCTCAGTGTAAATGAACTTAAAAATCAATGCCTGTTTCATCCTTCAAGAGAGAGAGAGAGAGAGAGAGAGAGAGAGAGAGAGAGAGAGAGAGAGAGAGAGAGAGAGAAAGAGAGAGAGAGAGAGAGAGAGAGAGAGAGAGGGAGAGAGAGAATGAGAGAGAAAGAGTATGAGAGACAGAAAGAGAAAGCGAGAGAGAAAAAAAGCAGAAAGAGAAAGAGAGTGAGAAAGAGAGAAAGAATGAGAGAGGATAAGGGTTAAAACATGCACAAAAGAAGAAAAAAAAACGAAAGCAATGACAAAGAAAGCAAATATCGGATTGACAAAGAAAATGAATAAGGCAATCGAATTGTGCATCCTACTTTATAAGTTACAGAATAAGGCCTCAACAAAAGTAAATGAAAGAAAGGAGGTATAAAAAAAAAAGAAACAAAGAAATTATAATAGAATGATAGAAAGTAAGACCAATGATAGAAATAGATACGAGCAAAACGACTAAAACAGTAAACATAAAACACCGCCAATATTGCAGAAGGTAAATAATCACTGATCAACGATTGACTTTAACAGATTGAAAAAGAGTATCAGTTACCAGGAGGTGATGTATGACGAAAGACTTTCATAGCTAATGTTCGTTAGAGACTCGGACAAATGTCTTATACTATTACTTCACAGCTCCTAACGCCTTGAGTTCAAATATTGCTGAGACCAACTTTCCATTATATAGTCGATGAGGTGTACCAGCAAAATATTCAAGTCAGTTTATTCTACTAACTTACCTACTGCACCAATGAAACTTTGGCATTGCGACATTGACAAGTTTTTAGACATAACTGTAGAAACAGTATTCGAGAAATCGTCGCATACTCTTTCATTCTGCATTTTACGCATTTTGAGTTCAAACTTCTTCAAAGTGGTTTTTATCATTAAAACTAACCGATGTCGATGTAGCAAGTAGCAAATACGATGTCAATATATA
>NC_068987.1:68179752-68183094 GCF_001194135.2 Octopus bimaculoides | reverse complement strand
ACACACACACACACACACACACACACACACACACACACACACACACACACAAGCACCTTCACTCACGTACAAACGTATTCACATCTATACAGTCACATAATCTAAAATGATTTAACGCCATTTAAGCTTAAGATTTTCATAATTTCGCTTGGAACCTCTACACATGTATAATAGTTGTTGACTTTGTACACAAGCAAACAATCCCGAAACATGTGTGTGTGTGTGTGTGTGTGTTTGTGTTTGTGTGTGTGTTTGTGTTTGTGTGTGTGCATGCGTGTGTGGGCGCGCGTGTGTGTGTGCGCGCGCGTGTGGGGGAGCGTGTGTGCGCGCGCATGTTTGTACGGAGCTTCAGTTGTTGATTGGGAGAGGGAGACAAAAGACCGAAATGGACTGAGGAAAAGAGTTGTTTGAAGTTTGAAAGAGAGAGAGAGAATGAAGCACGAGAAGATCAAGAGAAGGCTTAGAAAGAATGAACTCGTAGAAAATGAAGGATTTGTGGCAAGAAATACTTAAGTTATGCATACCTGTTTGGCCATGAGAGAACTCACAGGAATTAACCAAATTTAAATTGTGATACGGCTATTATTCACAACAGAACATGTGCGACCTGTGGAAAGGTGTGCCATTCATTTGGAGGATTGAAATGGCATGACAAAAGACTTCATACTGTAGCACCTATTACTTCAGCCAACCAGCTGTGCTGTGCACCATGCAATAGAATGTGAAAGTCTTTTACCAGCCTCACGAGTCATACAAGGGCCTGACACTGAGTCATCACTCACTCGTTTCAATGATTCTTTCTAGCAATGACTTTGCTCGTATTCGAGAAAGCAGCCACTATGTGTGTATGTATGTATGTATGTATGTATGTATGTATGTGTATACGCGTGTGAAGTATGTATATATATATATGTATATATGTATATAAGAGTATATGTACATGACAATATCTTCTCTTTCACAGAATTTGAAATAATTCATTTTTAACTCGAAGCAAAAATGGTATCATTCTCGTAACTTTCCAGGCATTAGTTCATCCTCGGAACGTTCTAGGAAGTCCTCAGGATTTTCCATGAAGTCCCATCCTCGGAACGTCCCAGGAAGTCCTAGGAACTTTCCAAGAAGTACCATCCTCGAAAATTTCCAAGAAGCAGCTCATCATCAGAACTTTCCAGGAAGTAACCAATCACCGGAACTTTCCTGGAAGCCCCTTCCTCGGAACTTTCCAGTGGGTAACCCATATCCGGAACATTCCAGGAAATCTTCGGAACGTCCAAGGAAGTACCACCCTTGGAACCTTCCAGAAAAGGATCGGAACTTTCCAGGAAGTCCTCATAACTTTCCATGAAGTACCACCCTCGGAACTTTTCAGAAAGCCCCTTCCTCGAAACTTTCCACTAAGTAGCCTATTCCCGAAACTTCCTAGGAAGTAACCGATCTCTGTAACTGTCCAGGAAGTGCCCGGAACTTTCCAAAAAAATCTCGGAGCTTCCCAGGAAGTCATCGGGAAAATTCCACAAAATAGTTGAGCCTCGGAACTTTCCACAAAGTCCTCAGAACTTTCTAGTAATTGCCCGGAACTTTCCAGGAAGTCCCATCCTCGGAACTTTCCAATGAGTCCCATCATCGGAACTTCTTAGGAAGAAACCCATCCTCGAAACTTTCCAGGAAGTAGCTCATCCTCAGAAATTTCCAGGATATGACAGTCTAGGAACTTTCCAGGAAGTCCCATACCTCGGAACTTTCCAGGAAGTACAGTCATCGGGACTTCTCAGGAAATCGGAACTTTCCATGAAATGCCATCTTCGGGACTTTTCAGGAAGTTCTATCCTAGGAGCTTTCCAGGAAGTCCCATCATCCGTCCTCGATACCTTTCAGGAAGTTGCTTATACTCTGAACTTTCCAGGAAGTAGCTCTTCATCGGAACTTTCCAGGAAGTAGCTCTTCATCGGAACTTTCCCGGACGTGTCCTCCTCGGAATTTTCCAAGACAACGGGAGTTTCCAGGAATCCCCATTCTCTGATTTATCCAGGAAGTTTCTCATCCTCGGAACTTCCCAGGAATTCCACTCTTCGGAACTTTCAAGCAAGTCCTCGGAACTTTCCAGGAAGACAATCACTTCCCCCCTCCTCGGAACTTCTAGGAAGTGATTCCCCTCTCCTCCCGTCCCTTCGAACTTTCACGGAAGTATTTCCTCTCCAACCTCGGACCTTTCCAGGAAATAATTCCCCTCCCCCTTCCTTGGATATTTCCAGGAAGTAATTCATCCCCTCCTTCCCCTCCTTGGAACTTTCTAGGAAGTAATTCGCCCCCTCCCGCTCCTCCCCTTCCTTGTAACTTTCCACGTAGTAGTTGCTCCCCTCCGTCCCTCCCTTGGAACTTTCGAGGAAGTAATTCGCCCCTCCTCCTCGGAGCTATATTTAAACCTATGTGAGGATATGACAAATCGAGAACTCACTTCTGAATTCAATATTCAATTTGTTTTTTACATCTCTTATATCACTCACGACTTTTTATTGAACGGCCAGCGAGGAAAGCGTTATATAATCGATTGGCCTGATGAAATAGGAGCGAGGTAAGCTCGAAGTTTACTCGCATTTCAAATTCAGTTTTTTCATTGGCACCGTTGACGAGTCGAAATATATAGACTACTACTTCAAAATTTAATTAACAGAATATATTTTTGAAAATTATGGGGAATGAACAAGCATAAGTAATTTTCAAGAAAACTGCATTTGTTTTCCTCTCACATATGTGTAATATGTGGTCATGAAATTAGAGCCTTAACACATAGTCGTAGTGATGGTAAATGTTAGTAAAATACCACCTGAAAGGATATAATGCGGAAGAAAAGTAAATAGAAAGTAGGAGCAACACTACCTCTATTTATATGCGCGCATATATTTTAATTTTCGTTTTGAAACGCAGGGTAATAGTGAAGAAGAGCTATGACATGTCTTAGATTGAAAATGTACGGCAGATAATGAGGTCTTATATATGAAAATAGATGCGATGGCCACATTTGGAATGCTGGTCAGGCAGAGTCCGCTTCTTCAATATTAACGTAGGTTTCAGCACCAAAACCAACAACTGCAGCCACAACAGAAACATTACCAACTGAATGTCTAAATGTGACCTGCAATCCTACAGCTGTACTGAAGCACGCAAGCACACACACACACGCACGCACACACGCACACACACACGCACACACACACACGCACACACACACGTACACACACACACACACACAAACACACACACACACACACACACATAGAAAAAAATATAAACAGCAGTTTGCAATGTGTCGCCAAAAGACGGTTTAGCTCTTATTTCTAG
>NC_068987.1:68176923-68179742 GCF_001194135.2 Octopus bimaculoides | reverse complement strand
TATATATATATATATATATATATATATTTATGTATATGTATGTATGTATATGTATGTATATGTATGTATGTATATGTATGTATGTATATAATATGATAGACAGCGTAATTGTTGTTGCTGCATTCACTATTTCAATCAATCAAAATGTGTATTTAACAATTAGAAGTAGTAAAAGCAGTATCATGAGTCATATAACAACCCACTCTCCTGGCTTTTTTTTTTATCATTATTATACTTGCACCGAAATCGAATGCTACACAATACACTTGATCGACCTTAGGCTATATAATACACTCAGCCCAATCAGGTGAGGACGACAGCTCCCCATCCTGATAACACCAAACACTAGTTCGATTAGGCTAGTTTTCTTTCGGTTGCTAAGTGATAAGCAATGGCTCTAGCTCTGAATCTGCATTTAGTGATCTGCAGGGTGAAGTAAAGCCGATTAGCGCCAGGTAAAGCTGGAGGGGTTTTTTTAATCCTATCACCGCATAAATCGGTACGCATCTACGTGATAATGCTTGCTCTATGAGGGCTTAAATAAATAATGATTTTATTTCTTCGATTCAAAGTTTAGCTATTTATTTATTTATTTATTTATTTATTCATTTATTTAATGGAAAGTGATATGTAAAAGCGAAAGAGAGATAGGATGAGAGAGAGAGAGAGAGAGAGAGAGAGAAACATAGAAAGAGAAGAGGAGAGATATTTAGCTACTACTACTACTAATACTACTACTACTACTACTACTACTATATCATATATTTCTGTTAGCTATTTCATGGACAATAAGATGGTAACTGAATGACAACTTCGTTCCCAATGTTGCTTGGATTCAACACGCTGAATCTAGATTTACCTATGGTAGAAAATTCAATTTTTGCGTTAAATTGTTTATTAATTTCTTAAAATTATCTCCCATAATCAATGAGAATCGCTAACAATTACCGTTAAAATCTTTTCCTTTCTACAACTCTCTGAGGCGAATTCCAATCTATTATTATAGTACGTTATCCGATATATTACCAACTCCATTACGTATGAATATATGTAGGTATTTATGCATGTCTATGTATATATGCTTCTATGTATGTAAATATATGCGTGTTTGTCCGTAAAAAGAAGGCACTTATATTTTAGCGGCTGAAGTACTCAAAATCAAAATGTTATGAAATAAAGTACATTATATCAATTCCTTGGTGTTAAGTTTACTGAGTTGTATTATAGACCTAGCCGATCTGTGGTTCTGTGGTTCGGTGGCATTTTTTACATACCATGCTGTGTTGTTTTCTTCTGCTCTAATGCTGTGTTCGCATCCTATCAGTCCTCTTCCCCCTCTTTTTCTTGGTACATACCGTCTGTCTGTGTCACTTTTTGGGTGAATTATCCAAATCTAGTTAGCAATTTCCTTGTCTTTCTGTCTAAGCTGTTTAGTTCGTCTAATGTCCATGTGATTACCCCTGTTCCATATCTAAGGAGTGAAACCGCTCAGGTGTTGATACCTTCAATCTTATTCCGTCCGTTTAATTTCGACTCCAGGAAAGTCTCAGTCTGCGCAAGTACTCCATCTTAAATTTTTCTGTCATTTCTTTCTCCATCAATTTATCCGTTTGCCATATCCCCAAGCACTTATAGCCTGTCTCTTCTATCTGTTTCACAACCTCCCACACATACACTCGCGCTTGTTTGTAGATGTGTATATGCGTACTCATATATTCATATTGAAATTCCGGTTGCATTTCATGATGGGAAATTAAAAAATGCTTCTTTGGTCTAAAATCATGCAGTTTAATCACGATAATATTACCCCTCATTATCAGTAATATAATATCATCTATTTCGCAAACTATTGGTCACTCGGTTGACAAGCCGTTCAGGCTTCGAAGAATCACTCCTTATTTTTTTCAACTCTGGCCAATTGATAAACTATTCTCAGTCTAAATAATGCTTCAATGATCTCACAGGAAGATAGATGGAGCTCCGTCAAGAGTAGAGGGAGGTTGAGCAAAAACTTCCATATTTAGTGCCTTCATTTTTTCCGTAGTGACTTGGGCAGTATATGGCCATGCACTATCATGTCTTTTGACATATTATAGATCCATTTTCTGCAAGATTTTCTGAAGTACTTCCACTTGGTGTCAATACTCCGATACATTTACTGATTTGCTTTAATTTAATACTATGATAGGCGAAACCTTTCATATCTCCACAACCATAGAGTAACATTTTTCTTGTGTAGTCCTGGTTTGGGGATGGAATATCCTGATCAACTCAAAGCTAAATATTGCAATTTATTGTTGGATAATATCGTAGAAAAACCCATAGACAGACAGTAGACAGACAGACAGTAGACAGACAGACAGTAGACAGACAGACAGTAGACAGACAGACAGAAAGACAGACAGACAAACAGATATAGATAGATAGGTATTTTATATAGTTATATATACATATATAAATATTACTTGAATTTACGTGTTTGACAAGGAGAATGTAACAGAATACAAGCAAAATCATTTGAAAAGCTGAAAGCTGAAATATTAAAAGAACATTAATATAAAACCCATAAAATTCACTGATGAAATATTAAAGAAAGCAATAACTACAACAACGACAACTCAATCTACTTTTCGAAGACAAACACCTGCTCGAAACACTCGTAATTTATCAGCGTATCCTACTTGCTCACAATCTCACTTCAACTTTACACACCAATATATACATATTAGCCCACTCTCAGTGATTTATTATATCAATCTTTGTATATATCAATCTTTGTATATATATATATATATATATATATATATATATATATATAT
>NC_068987.1:68171457-68176629 GCF_001194135.2 Octopus bimaculoides | reverse complement strand
ATATATATAATCACGTAAAAGGAAAAAAACGCCACTATATTACGTCCGCAAAAATATAGAGGAAATCATATGTAAATAAAACAATACAAAATCCAAGTTGTATATTACGTCTAACCTTAAGCATCACAGCTTGACAAAAAATTATGGAATATTTGTTTATTCAGCACAGGACATCGCCTGACACAATGGATCCACGTTCTCAAGGAAACGGAGGGAATAAAGTTTCATATACGAATCTGGAAAGATTTCACCATTCTTATCCTTCAACTTCACTCTCAACTTATCTTTTCTCTTAAACTCACTGTCAATTTAGCCTGCTCCGCATTCCATTACTCTTCCCTTCTTTCATTTCACAGTTTCTTTTAACACTTCTTATTCCGGTACGAAGTCCCGTAGTCTTGTGTTCCTTATCAATTATAGTCAATTATGATTTCTTTTTTAAAATAGAGGATGTAAAGCTATGCTGTGTACAACCCAATAGTCTGGTTCTTCCACACCGGTCCTGTCAACTTCGTCGTCGCGTCTTGTTTCATCGAATTTACGATCGTCGCGTCCTGCCACTCCGGCTCCGTTAACTTCATCACCGCGTCCTACTACTCCGGCTCCCTCAACTTCGTCGTCGTGTCCTGTTTCATCGAATTTATGGTCGTCTCGCCAAGCTACACCAAGTTCCACTACCTCGCTAGTTGTTTCTTCCAGTTCGGACGGTGACTCGGAGAGTGGGTATTTTCGTAGTTCAGAATCAGATGATTCCGATAGCGAAGATGATATTCCGGTGAATTAAAAGTACAAGCGAGCAGCGGTGAATGGCCCTGGACAACGGAATGTCGTGTGGCGAGCGAGAGACAATTTCGTCCGACTGCACGGATTCACTGGTATGTCTGGCGTAAAGGTAAACCTTGAACATGGATGTTCGCCATTGGGAATCTTCTACGAGTTTTTGACGGATGAAATGTTCCAATATATAACGGATGAAACGAATGACTATGCTGAAAACCACCCCAGAATGTCAGATCTGGGCGTGGCGGTGATCCGTTTCCAACCAGAGAGTACAAAATCAAGGTTCTGATTGCCCTACTGATGCTGATGGGCATCGTGAAGAAACCGATCCTGGCGTCATATTGGAATCGGGATCCAGCCACGTCGACAACTTTCTTTCTGGAAACGATGCCACGTGATCGATTTTTGGCGCTTCTTCGAAATCTACATTTCAACTCAGGCAAGAACTATCGTTGACGAAGTGGCTGAAAATTTCAAAACAGTGTATGTTCCTACACAGGACATTTGTACGGACGAGAATTTGCAGAAATTCAAGGGGAGGCTCCGATTCAAATAATACAACCCGATTAATGCGCCCGCTTTGGAGTCAATGTTTATAAAGTATGCCTGTCAATTGGTAAAGCCTGTGGGTACACGTGGAATTACATAATCTACACCGATCAGGACAGATTGGATCTTCCAATGCCTATTCCAGCATCAACTGATGTGTTGTCGCTGAATGAAAACTTGTTTGACGAAGGCTACAATACTTGTATGGAGAACTGGTTTTGCAGTCCATACCTCTTCCTGCAGCTGTAGGTGAGGAGCACTAATGCCCTTGGGACTGTGAAGACGCATAGAAAAAACATACCACCCGATCTTCACAAGATGAAACTTCGAAAGTGGGAAACACCCTACCCATGCACCGATAGTGGTATTCTCTTTCTAGCGTGGCGTGACAAGAAAAACGTCTGTATGTTATCCACAATGCATTCTGAAAGCATGAAGGACACTAGGAAACAAGATGCGGGCGGTAATGTCATAATGAAACCGAGTGTTTTTGTTTCATACAATGAAGGGATAGGCGGAGTCGATCGCCCAGATCAGCTGGCGGTGAGGCAAAAACGAGAAAATTTATGAAATGGTACAAAAGAATGGAAAAGATTCTGTAGAGTTTCATACTCAGCTTATATTGTTTCAGTGTGCAAATGAGTTCGTCCTAACAATGTGCCTCAATTTAAGTACCTAATTCAACTGAATCTAAATTACATTTTATATATACATTTATATACATTTGTCTCAGTCATTTAACTGCGACCTTTCTTGGGCACTGCTTTGAAGAACTTTAATCGAACGAACTGACACCGGTACTTAGTGCTTTTTAAGTCTTGCACTTATTCTGTCGGTCTCTGTGAAGTTGCAGGAACCGTGAACACACCAACACCATTTGGAGGGGAACAAATATGGGCACGAAGACATATACAGACATTTGCATGTGTATATACATATTTACACAACGGCTTCTTTCAGTCTCTGTCCTCGAAATCAACTCACAATGCTTTGGTCGGCCTGAGGTTATTCCAGAATCTACCTAAACATGGTGCCACGCAGTGGGATTTAATCCGGAACCATGTGTCTGGAAAGCGAACTTTTTACCACTTATCATCATTTCTTACCCCTTGTCTCTCCTCTCTTTCTCTCTCTGTACCGCTGTTTCGGTTTCTTGAACGACAGGTATACCATCGAAGATAGCATCGGCAGTTAGACGTCAAAAAGCATATGCCCTTTTTAATGGAAAACAGTCCCTTGGCTTCATACCTCAGTGTGGAATTCTACAAGGTAATACCTTAGCACCTTATCTATTTTTGGTAGTCATGGATCATGTGATGAAAATTGCACCTCATGCAGAGGATGAAATTCACATATGAGTCACATAAGTTGACCTATCTTTGTTCCTAGCTTCATTGAATCACAGGGATAATTGCATCGTGTCATGCAAGAAACAAAGACTGGGCTAGAAATAATCGAATCTACGACAAAGTACATCGCCATTAATATAAATATAAACGAAACAACAGGTGTCTCAGGAAAATAGAAAGCAGCTATGTAGGGTTGATAAATTCACTCACCTTGGATCAATTGTAGCTGATCTTTCTCACAACTCAGACATTGACATCATCGACAGGAGAGCGGCATGTAGAGCAATGTCGTCTGACATTAGCCCAACAACGAAGATAAAGACATACAAAACTCTATGTCTTCTGATTTTTACATATGGACACCAGACATGGGTACAAATACGAATCGGTAAAGGATCCATGGTGAACACTTTTCACACATGTGACCTGATGCATTGTACCAAATGGCTAACGTAAAGCAAATGATCACAAGGATAAATGAAAGCCAGCTGAGATGGATTGGTCACCAAATATAACACCACCCAATGATGACTTTCAACAATGCCTGCTACTTAACACCTTACAAGGTGAAAAGCGGGAAAGGAAACGGCGAAGAACGACTTATTGCGGCTAAAGAGAGAAATACTTCTAGCGGCTAAAGCGAGAAATGAGTGGAAAGTCCTAATGTGTGCCAATGACTGACTACACCTACTTTTCCCCTATTATTCATATTTCTTTGTTTAAATTTTGTATATATATATATATATATATATATATATATATATATAAATTATAACATATATGCATATCTTAAATATTATACATACATATATTATAATATGATATATTTATATGAATATATAATATATAAATAACACACACACAAAATTGTAAAAGTATCTCCGGAAATAGTTTTCTGTTGTGTTAGGAAGTGTGTTGTGTTGAAGAACCCCGGCATGCTTACAGAAAAAATAATTTCGAAACATAAACGCAGTTATAACGGATTTGGAGGCCGAGTTTCATCTTTGAGGAAGGCAGTAACTGCTACTAGTAAAGTTGCGCAAATTCTTCTTTCTTCTGTGACAACTCAGATGTTACCCCAAACTGGATCCCCAAACCACAGCTTTGGAAACACTGCCTTCGGAGTCAGAACTCTCCAATCTTATTCGAAAGATAGGTTGATCATGGATCAAATTATCCAAAACAGGTTTTTCAGGTTTTACTCGATCCACTTCGTAACTTCGTCTGAGAGCATAGAGACGGACTCTTCACATTATATAATTGTTGTCTTTGTTCCTAAGCCTCAGGTAGCCCTGACCTACTTGACGTACTATCATATATTCGCGGTTCGAGTTTTGTCTTAGATCATATTACTAATTACATTCTCATTATAATATATTTCATTTCCAAATTAAATTTATATTTACCAAATTATAAAATACTTCTTACTTAAAGTTGTCATCTCTGTCTATTTTGAACAGGATTATTAATTAGATATTCTCTTTTTTTCTAGTCACTACGATTTTAATTTTAATTAATTACAGTTTGAAATAGGTTAGCTTACACTTTACTACAGTATCTAATATCTACTACTTAGATAAATATCTAATTTTTTAAAGACAACGTAAGATTTAAAAGAGATTTCATTGCTATTTCATGCAGGTCCAATCACAGTTTGAAGACTCCATCATTGTCTCGTGTCTCCATCTGTTTTAATGTAGTGGTGGATATAGTCATGTGTTTCTGTAGTAGATGATGTTGATGATGGAATTGTGGTTATTTTCAAAGATAAAATTATGTATAATTATAAAAATAAAAGTTTCAAATACAAGTATTTAGAACAACAACAGCAGAAGCAACACCAAATAAATACAGTATTGTGGCCATTCAACCAAAATGGGAATTCGAGACGAAGAAAGACAATCTAACGTAATGTTTATCGCCATATTTGTAGCTTTTCTAGACCTGACAACTCAAACTAGCAGACGTTGCAATGTCGCGCCTAAATAATATGATACGTGATCAGAATAAGAAACAACAATAATTATAATAACAGCAGCAACAACAAAATGCGAGAAAGTAATAAAGATTTATTCGTAAATTGATTCCTTTCGTACATTGCTTATATTTTTAAAATATATTTTGAATACCAAAATTATGTTTTTTTTGTTTTTACTTTTTTTTTTTTTTTTTCAAATAATTCAATGTAAAGATTTCATTAGCAGACAAATATATAGTCAGTTGCTTAGCTTGTTATGCAAAAATGATGTACACATATAGAGTAAAGCATATAAATCTAAGGAATTAGATAAAAATATATACACACATATATCTGCAGATGTGTAAACTCACAAAAACAAAACAAATATAATTCCGTTTCACATTTACACGTCCACATTATATATATATACGTGTATACATATATATACGCATATACATATATACGTATATACATATATATTCATTTACCTATCTGTCTTCCTCTCTCTCTGTCTATATATATGTACATATATAT
>NC_068987.1:68165877-68169109 GCF_001194135.2 Octopus bimaculoides | reverse complement strand
TATATATATATATATATATATATATATATATGTGTGTGTGTGTGTGTGTGTGCGTGTGTGCGTGTGTGCGTGTGTGTGTGTGTATGTATGTATGTATGTATGTTTGTGTGTGTATGTGTAAAGAAAAAGAAAGCGAAGACTGAACATTTTCAGACAAATATTTTACGATAAATCGAGCTGACAGAAGCGTTCCCACGCCGGTCAAAACGTCTGATGTCATTTCGTACTACTTTACGTTCTGAGTTCAAAATCCGCAGCGGTAAAATTTGTCTTCATTATTTCGGGTCCCATAAAACAAATACCGGTGGAACACTGGTGAGGATGTTCCTTTCCCCGAAATTGATGGCCTTGTGCCAACATCTGAGATCAACATTTTTATATTGTGACTCGCATGTAATTGGTAGTAGTTTTCAGATACAACAGAGTTTTTATTTTTAAATAAAAAAGAAATTCCTAGATGTATTGGTTTCAAATTTCGGCATAAGGCCAACAGTTTCGAAGGAGGCTAATAATTTGATTACATCAACGCTAATGTCTAGATGATAATTATTTTATTGACTCTGAGGAGGAAATTGAATTCAGAAAATAAAGACGGACGAAATGAAGCAAAGCATTTTGCCCGGAGTCCCAACGATTCTGTTCGCTGACCGATTTACATTTAGAAATATATTATATACTTTCCTTAAATAATATAAATGAATAAAAACGGAAATACAATATATAGTAAAGTTTAGGTAAGTTAAAATATGTCTGTGCCATATTTCAACTGCTAAAAGGCAAATTCATTGCAGTTACCGTGGAGAAAAATTCAAGCATAATTATTTGCTGTGTATGATCATCAGTATCTGTGCAATGTTTCTCTTCAACTCGGACTTGCTATTAAAGATAAAGATTAAACATAGCATGGAGATACACTTTAGGGAAAGGAAAGAAATACTTCTCCATGCGTTTAAGTGTGGGTTCATATTTTAACTGATATTGTTACTAAATTAACTCCTATATTTAAGTGTAGGGTAATGTCCTTAGTATAGCAAACAATATAGATACCTAACTAATTAGACCTTAGTGCTGCAAAAACTATTATTTTTAATGGTCGTTTCATGTTAGGTAAATCAAGTAAAATATTTTAAAACCCAAAATAAATTAAAAATAGGTGTATAAGTTGTGGTTAAAGAATATAATCTTGGCAAATATATTAAAAGCATACTTCAGCCCAATTAGGCCTCACTATCGAAGTGTAACTCTACCAGAACTAGTCTGATCCTAGATGACTGAGAGAGAAATATTTTGATTTAATGAAAATTAAATGGCAAAACAACATTAGAATCACTGGAATAAATTATCGAAGGACACCATGCATTCTAAGTATAGAGAAAAAATAAATGCTCAGGAAGGAGAGGAATCATTAGGCTTGATAATTATTTCTGGACAAGAAAACCCTTGTAGCTACTCAACCGAAAATTGAAAATGCTTCGTCAGCTCGATACGATGGGACGTTATTGTTCTACGTTTCTTGGAACAGATAATTTGTATAAAATTACTCATAACTATTAACACGTTTAACTGAAGTATTCGTCGTTCGCGGTATTTGTTTATTTATTTAAAAATTAAAAGCAGGAAAATTGAATACAATTAACGTTTTAAGACACTTTCTGCTGATACGGCGAGAAGATTTTTAACAATGAATTTCAAAATCTCGCCACGAGACAACTGTCAAATGCACAACTATTCCTGCAGAATTTTTCCACATAGAACAGTAGCAGTGTCGTTGCTGCAAAACCAGCAGCAGAAATAATTTTAATGATAACATTTAAAACATTAAGAAAAGAACACTCTGATCAGACAGTCAGAATAAAGATATGTAGAACAGGAAAATTCTTTTGAATTTGCTTTCGATTTTGTTATCTAATATTTTATTCAATTTTATGCGAGTATCTATGGTCTGTGGTTGCATTTCCTACTATTCTTAAACTTTGGTATTTTGTATATTTTGCTTCACAATAATTTGAAAAGAACAAGACCATTTTAGTATACTCCCTCTTTCTTTCTCTCTTTTCTTCTTTCTCTCTTTTCTTCTTTCTCTCTCTCTTCCCACCTATCTCACTTCCATTTTCTCTCTGTTCCTTGTGAATGATAATTATTAATTTTATTATTCGGTCGAACTTGTTTTAATATCATTAATGATACGATCTTCATTATGATGTATAATCTTTCCTATAAATTAACCCGCGGTCTTCTCTATTTGACATTAAATGACCTGTTTTCTATTGGGACATTTTGTTCCTTATAGCGATATTTTGATTTGATAAATGTGCACAAGGTTAATTTTTTGTGAGAAAAGGATGTAGTTAATTGACTCAAATCCAGTATATTAATAGTACTTATATATTTCACTGTGCACTGAAAGGCAAATTCGCTCTCAGCAGCCATTGAACTTAGACATTAAAAAATTCCAAATTAATGATTTTTCCCCTCTAGATACAAAACTAGAATTATAAAGAGAAAGTGTATAGTTAATTGGTTGAAACTGTACACGCACTAGAGTTATGCATTGCATTGATGTTAGAGAGATAATGGTGAAGTCTGTCCCTAATATATGTTGAACACGAAACTGAAAGGGAAAATATCAAATACATTTGGAAAGCTCACAGTAACCTCGGTCACGTGCGATATCATTTAGAACATGCTACAGATTTCTGAAACATCACCATTGACGCACATTTGTGGAGAAGTGAGAAGGCTATTCGTTACAGTTTCCTATATGTTCAGCCTCAGGAAAATGAAAGGAATCGGGGTTAAACTCGGAGAGAAAAATTCGAGTAATTAATGAATTTTGTCCCATCCGTTGCGAATTCTGCCAAGTCACTATTCGCTATGATAAAATTATATTCATAATTGTTAAATTGTCACTCACGTAACCCAAATGAGTACCGTTGTAATGTTGTCATATATTTTCTTCGTAATATAACCTATATAATTTAATATAGGTTATATTTATAAAGATTATATAAATTGTGTCAAAATATTTTTTCGTGGTATATTATAAATCCCAGACCGTCAGAGTTATTTAGGAAATTTAAGTTTGTGCTTAAAGTGGACCACATCTTTATTCTCTTCAGAAACATTAAGTAACATTAACAAGCACAGAAGTATTCAAAAGAGATCAAATAGTTTTCGTATATGTTGATGTATAGCTCTGTGTGTGTATGTATGTATATATATATATATATAT
>NC_068987.1:68164796-68165256 GCF_001194135.2 Octopus bimaculoides | reverse complement strand
ATATATCCTTAAACAAATATGTAACATCAATGGCCGATTTTATCATTATCAATAAATTCATTGAACAATTACCCAAATGTCTACAACCAATTAAACACACATTCACATATTACAATCCCGACCATACATAACTTGATGTATACATGACACCCACAATTCTTAATACACATGAACTTGAGGAACTGTTGCTGAATAAATTGTAACTGACATATGATCTTGCAATCTAGATTTATATATGTAAATGTATATACGTATATGTATACATATTCATCTGTGCGGATTTGCGATTTTGTAGGTGCATGCATATATTAGCGTGAATATGTGTATAAGTTATGCGGGCGTGTGTTTATGTGTGTATTTGCATACATGCATATATGTATATATGTATGTATATGCATATGTATATATATATATATATGTATATATATATATATATATATATATATATATATATATATAT
>NC_068987.1:68163023-68164662 GCF_001194135.2 Octopus bimaculoides | reverse complement strand
CTAGCATCATAATTTTGAAATATCTATAAAACTGTCCAAAGCTGATTTATTTTTATGTTTTGTTCTTTATTATTAGTGGTGCTTAATATGTTTTCCCAAAATTGCTGTTTCTTTCCAGATATCATAAGAAAAATGGTAATTAAAATTCGTTAGAAAGAGGTTAACTTGTTGGTGCTCGAATGGCAGGTGCTAGCATAACGAACACATCCAAAATGTTTGGTGTATCAAGAAGTATTGTCTTGGAAGTAATGACAGCCTTTTAGAAGGAAAAACCTCCTCGTCGGAACAAAACTCCGGAAGAAAACCAAATCTTTCAGATAGGGACCGTCGAACTCTTCCGCGAATTGTTAGAAAAGATCACAAAATACAACTCCCAAAATTACTGCCGAGCTTAATGACCACCTCGAGAACCCAGTTTCCACGAAAACTGTTCGCCGGGAGCTGCACAAAGCCGGATTTCACGGGAGGGCTGCAATCAGAAAACCACTGATTTCAAGAACAAATGCTGCAAAGCGTTTGGTGTGGAGTAAAAACCTACAGAATTGGCCCCGAGAGCAGTGGAAAAATGTTATTTTCTCGGACGAGTTATCGGTTCCCTTATTTATGACCGCCCGCCGAGTATACGTGTGGAGACAGCGAAAAGAAGCATTTAAGCCTTGCTGTCTTCATCCAGCTATTAAACATGGATGAGGATCTGTGATGATCTAGGGGACTATATCTTGGAAATCCGCCGGCCCAATGGTTTCCCTTCATGGCAGAATTAATAGTCAAGTCTATTTAAGCATTTATCTGCTCAAATTCATCCTATGGTTGTAGAACTGTTTCCGGAGGGAAATGCAATCTTTCAGAATGATAATGCACCAATTCACACAGCTAAAGTTGTTACTGAATGGCACGAGGAACATTCTAGTGAAGTTGAATAGCTTATCTGGCCACTAGATATCAATATTATTGAGAATTTATGGTGCATTTTAGAAAAATATGTAAAGAGTCGATATCCTCCAACATTATCACTACAAGAACTGGAGATTGTTTTAGCTGAAGAAAGGACAAATATTCCTTTGGAAGCAAATCAAACTTTGTACGATTCCATACCTCGTAGAATTCGGGCCCCATATTAAAATAAATTTGTTTGAAATTTTAAGTTGTTTCCATTATTTTATCCAACCACTATATGTATATATATGTATTTATATGTATATATATGTATACGTATATATATTTACTTATGTGTATACGCGATTTCATTTATACGTGTGTGTGTGTGTGTGTGTGTGTGTGTGTGTGTGTGTGTGTGTGTGTGAAACTTTGCACAGACGTCTGTATCTTTTACGTACGAATCAATGCACATATTTATCTATGCTATGTACATATATTGATGTATATATACACGTGTGTACCTGCGTATATGAGTTCCTATGGATATATATGTATATATTCGCCCATGCTTGTGCGTATGTGCGTGTATCTAGTTGTATGTATACGCCCATATACTTGAATGTGCGCGTGTGGGCGTGTATGTACATGTGCGTATATATATATATATATATATATATATATATATATTTAAAGTTTCAGCTTAGAGCTGCGGCCATGCTGATGCACCACCGTGTTGCACTTGATGAAAAATGGAGTTTGA
>NC_068987.1:68154472-68156732 GCF_001194135.2 Octopus bimaculoides | reverse complement strand
ATATATATATATCTGTGTGTCTGTATCAATGCATGTATTTATGCATGTATGTATATGCATAAGTAACATTTATAACTGTAGTTACATTCGTTTTAATATTGCACAAGAAATAGCTGGTGCATAATTGTCACCATTCCAACAGAATCCACTCTTCTAAAGCAAATAGCAATTGATAATAACAAATTGTAGTAGAGATGTATATATTGGGATGTCCGGAAAGTTCGTGCCGATTTATCGTAGCTTACCTTTCGACTTATTTGCCATGAAACGACCTCAATCCTGGGAAGAGAGTATTTTCAAATTAATGGAAAGATGGAGACACATTGTGCAACAGAATGGTTCATATTTGATTGAATAAAAATGTATTTATTGACATTTTCCTTTCTTTTTAAAATCGGCACGAACTTTCCGGACAACCCAATATGTATATGTGTGTGTATGTGTGTGTGTAATTCGTGAAGGAAATTATTACAAGGCGGCGAGCTGGCAGAAATGTTAGCACGCCAGGCGAAATGCTTATCCGTATTTCGTCTGCCGTTACGTTCTGAGTTCAAATTCCGCCGAGGTCAACTTTGCCTTTCATCCTTTCGGGGTCGATAAATTAAGTACCAGTTACGCACTGGGGTCGATGTAATCGACTTAAACCCGTTGTCTGTCCTTGTTTGTTCCCTCTATGTTTAGCCCCTTGTGGGCAATAATGAAATAGGAAACTATTACAGGCTATAATCACTGCAGATCTCAAGGGTGGATGAGAAAATCAGAGATGTAATAATAACTCCAACACCACATTGATTATTCATACCGTCTCCTCATCTTTACTGATTGGTTGTCATCCTGGCAACCATCCGTGGTGACAAACATGCTATGTTTAATAAGTATTCTTATAAACTGGAAACAATTATGCTTTCACACAGGAAAAGAAAGCAGTGATGCTCCATTGGGAATTAGCGAACTAGTTAATACGTATATGATACAGTTCTGGTTTGGTGGGTGATATGTATAGTTAGACCAATAACACCGGCGTCAAAGTGCATCCAAAACGTTTTTAGTTTATTGAAAATAATGAAAGCAAAAATGATAAATAAGCATAATCTTATTTTAGTCTTACATTGGGGATATTAATTATATTTGCATTAAAAATCTAAAGATAAAACTGTCCAGCAAGGCGTTTGAATTAGTTCGAGTGACGGTTAACTCGTTCCAATTCTTTAATGGATGTATTGTACATTTACTATGTTATATGTTTCCATTTCCAAGTCCTACACTTGACAGATGTGAAGCTTTAATTAAAGCAAAACTGTACATGTTAAGTACAGGATGTTTGCTCGACATTTCATGATCTTTAGGTAGTCTTTTTTTCTTTAAGAGCAGCTTGATGTATTAGTGAACAGGTGTCGGTAGTAGAGATGATAAGGATCGAAGTTGAAGTTGAGAAAAATTTAGATGATATGGAAGACAAGAAAGCATCTGGATGTTGGAAAAAAGATACCTGTATCAAGTTTATTCGCGCCGGGTATCAAAATGATGACATCAAGACTGCTGCTCAGTGCTCTATGTAAGGGTTTATTGATCTGACATGGACAGCTTTAACGTAGATTTCGAAACTGTGGACAGCTGGAAGGGACACAGCAGACGTTCTGACTGCGTCTCCGCATCATTGAACATGGATTTAGGTTCAATTCTTACGGTGCGTGAAGTTGCTGAAGATAGTGATGAATCTCTCTCTCTCTGGAAAGGGCTGCTGATGGAAGGTTATATGTGAGCCTCAGGATTCAGCTCCTTGGCATATCTCCACAAATGTCAGAAGTATTTGTCAGAGAACTTCTACTTCACGAGCCTCAATTTCTTTCACGTCCTTCTTCCGATTGTAATCCCTTGAATTACTACGTGGCGCCACGGATGAGAAACACACTAAATGTTGTACCTGAAACCGAGCTGGTGGCCACGATTAAGGAGGTGTTCGAAGATCTTTCCAGGTACACAGTAAGAAAGACATGCACCAGATTCCGGAACCGTCTTGAGGATGTAATGAAGCTGAGGACGAATATATTCTTCAGTACACTATTAAAACCCAACCATAATTTCATTGATATTTTTTTTATTTTTTCCTTTTATTCGTGGATGGATAATGTATTCCATTTTCCTTTGATAGGAACTCAAATTAAGCTGAACCCGCTGAATAATACATAGATTAGTATACGGAATCGATGTTTTATTTTGCTATATATATATATATATATATATATATATATATATATAT
>NC_068987.1:68149747-68154319 GCF_001194135.2 Octopus bimaculoides | reverse complement strand
ATATATATATATATATATATATATATATATATATACATACGCACACATACACACACACTCACACACACTCACTCACTCACTCGCTCACACACAGACACATGTATATAAGTGTATCAGACGAAACTCATTCGACAGTGGCGGTAAGAATGGTAGATGCGCATATCTGCCTCGCTGCCCGTCGACACTACCGTGCAGGACCAGCAAACCCATAATAAAACAGAATCTGTCATTACTGATGTAAGAAAAGCTTGATTGAAAATCACCAATGTTGCAATTAGACATCCGATTGAAAACATACGCATTATATACAACAAAACAGTATTATATTAAAATAGCCCCCCGTGTACCATACTACAATTTCAGAATTTTCATCTGCACTGATATTTTTGTATCCTTAAACACGATACGTACATAAGAGATATTATCTACGGACGAATACCACTTTTAATTTGACTTTCTATTCCTGACTGTCTTCCATTAGAAGCAAAGATCAAGAATATTCCAGGAATCTTTGCTCAGAATTTTAAATACTAATAATATTCTATTGCTAATTAATAGGGCCATACACCGTAGTTATGTAGAACAGCTTACTGTGCTGTTGAATATAAATGAGTTTTAATGCCATTTTACCTTCTCTGTGTGTTTGGCTATATAATTTATTGTTTTAGAAATTTTCTCAATTTTCTTTTCTTTTCTCTTTTTCCTTGCGTTTTTATTTTTAAGTTTTTATTCGTCTGTTGCAGTCTTGTCTCGGTCAGCCAGCCTTGATCGGACAAACATACTTTTATTGGTCGATTAATGGTTCAACCGTGTCCGGCACGGATAAGGTTTCGAATAATATGTGTTCAAAATTAAATTGTTCATATATTTTTCTTGACTTCTTTAATATCGTTGGAAACTGTTTGAACGCTATTTGGGTGTTAATTCTAGCAGATCACAAGTCCACATAAAAATAGCAGTATTAGTTTATCCTTCCCTCTGGCATCGAGAATATGGATGATTATTGCGATAAATCTTGTCATTATCAGCGATGTTGTTGATGTTTACGTTGCAAGAAATTTGTGTGTGTATGTGTGTTTGCAAGTGAGTGTGTGAGTGCGTGTGTGTGTGTGTGTGTGTGTGTGTGTGTGTGTGTGTGTTAGTTTGTGCATTTGTGTGAGAAAGAAAGATAGACAGAGGGAGGCAGAACAAGATTATAAGCGTTGTATAGCAATGTGTATATACTACTAGATTGTGTGCGTGTGTTAGTCACAAGACCTGTACAGTATAATAATCTGACATGCATAATGTAGTACAGTATCGAATTTAGGAACAGTAATTCTGGGAGTGATTCAAATATCTTCACACTTCAAGTGGATATCAATGCATGATTCAAGGTCATAACACATTCTAACATTCCCAAACTACCATAGAAACTATTTGATTTGTTTCTTTCACGTAAGCTTAGTTCTTGAGGTAAAAGGCATTGCCAAAGTTCATATCTCTGCTACCGTCACTTCCACTGTTGCTTTTTGGTTTTCTTTAAGGTTTAATCCTCTTTTACGGCTTAAATTTTCTCTTATGGACAAATGTTTACTTTTAGCTTCGTTTCGACTTCGTTTATTAAAATACATATTGCCTTTCTATACTTCTTCTTTTCTTTTCCTATAATCACCCGTTACTCCTAATTGTTTCTCACCTCTCTTTCTGTACCAGTCATTTCATTCTACGCCATAGTCTCCCATTACAACCCTTTATCAAAGATCAGTTGAAGAATTTCGATTATTTTAATTCCATAAATCCCATTGGGATTCTTTGTCCGTTCATTAAAAAAATTATATTTGTTTTTTTTTTTTGACACCCTACCCATCTACAAATTCTACCAACACGTTTTCCTCTACTACATCAACTACTAAAACAATAACGAGCTCTACCAATATAACAGTCAAACACAAAGTACCACCATCTCCACAATCATACCAGTTATCTGCATCGCAAATATCGTTATCTGCTAACGATTCTGCCCGCTCGCTTCTTTAACTCAGTGAATATAAGAATGGTACTTTTTTTATGAATATGATAATGTCACCATCATCACGATAACCATCGTTAAAGAAAGTACCATTATCATATTCATAAAAAAAGTACCATTCACTGAGTTAAAGCAGCGAGCGGGCAGAATCGTCAGCCAGCCAGACAAAATGATTAGCAGCTTTTCCTCCGTCTTTATGTTCTGAGTTTAAATTCCGCACAGGTCGACCTTGCCTTCCGTGCTGTAGGGGCCGATAAAATAAGTACCAGTTGATCACTGGGGTTGGTGTAATCGACTTATCCCCGCCGCCTCCGAAATTGCTGGCTTTGGGCCAAAATTTGAAATCATTATTATAGTCACTGAAAAAAATCATACTAACGATCAATGCCAGCATCATACAACACTCGCCACCACTGCCACCATCTCCCCCAGTCCTATCGCCATCGCCACTGCCACTGTTACCATTATATCTACTCAGATAAACATATAAATAAATATATTGTACAGTATGAAGGGGATGTTTCAGCATTATTACTCGATGGAGACTAGATGCAGGTTTAACCAGATTGGTAATGTTTTACAGAAGACAAAAAAAGAAAAAAAAAAACTTAAGACGGAAAATGTCTCCAACTAAAAAATTAAAAATAAAATCGATCTCATCAACGTAATCAAGACGTGAAGGGAAATTCATCCCCTGTGGAGGGAAGATTCTCCTGTGAGCATGAAGCCACTTCATTCTTGGATAGTAAGATCACAGCAATTAACATAATCAAGAAATTACTGTTAACAGAATTAGATAACATGCAAAACGAATTTGGAGACGGAATGCAGATTGAAGTGAAACGCATAGGCTGAGACTATAGAGCCCTTACTACAAATTGCTGGTAAAAGACACTGAGAAATATAACACCTCATTTTAACTAAAGAATTCCGGAGGAATGATTTAAGAATTAGGCTGAAAGAGTACATCAAAGTGTTGGAGATAATATGTAATCATGACTGCAATGTGCTATGATCAACGCATGTAGTCGGTTTGCCCAATGTGCATATCGATTCGCTTCATAAAAGACATGTTTTGTATTTCTTGAGTGTTTCGTTCGACTATATTTCTTAAAGTATTATCTGTTATTATTGCATTTCACTTAGGGTGCCCCCCTGCCATCTTCGGTTCTACAAAATGCTTGCCAGTGCATTTTAATGCTTGGAGTTTTTACATAAGAGCTGTAGAAAGTGGGCAGGGAGAAAGTGACTAAGATGTGTAAGTATAAGCTTGTCACTCACCATCTCATAGTCAATAGAGATTAGTAAGGAAATTGGTTCTCTGTATGCAGTAATAAATAAATAAATAAATAAATAAATAAAATAAAAGGCACGGATCCCACCGATATCAAAAAAAAAACGATAGCATTACAAGGGGATAGGATTGTGTAGAACGCCGATCTCGTTCAAATAGATTTCGTTCAATTTTAGTTCATATTCCTTTTTATAGTCCTACATTGTTTTCGTCATTGTGTTTTTTTATATATAAATTTTTATGCATTTTGTGTTGTTCAAGGTTCATAAATATGTAGAAATACATGATGATATTGCATCTTGATATATATTTCCTGATCATTACTGCACTAATCACCTACCTATGTGCTGCTACAAATAGAACAAGGCGCCAGAGGTCAAAATAGCATCGAATGAAAGCTGAAGAGGGTCGGAAATGAATAACAGAATAAGTAAGTACTAGAAGAACTAGAAGGAGCGCCAACTGAAGAGGTGTGGAAGTCATAGAAAATTCCTGTTGCCAATTAATGACAATTATTTTTATTAATATTATTTTGGATAACGAGACTGACGCGCTACTTCTGATGCCACCGTGGCAAGCAAAATGTCATCATCATTATCATCAATATCGTCATCATCATCATCATCATCATCATCATCATCATCATCATCATCATCATCATCATCATAGTCGTTGGCGTCAACATTGTCACTATTATTATTATTATTATTATTATTATTATTATTATTATTATCATCATCATCATCAAGGCAGTGAGCTGGCAGAATCGTTAGCGCGCCGGACGGAATGCTTAGCCGTATTTCGTCAGTCACTACGTTCTGAGTTCAAATTCCGCCGAAGTCGACTTACTTCTCACCCTTTCGGTGTCAATAAAATAATCAACAGTTGAACACCGGGGTCGATGTAATCGACTCATCCCCTCCCCCAAAACTACTACCCTTGTGGGAAAATTGAAACCATTATTATTATTATTATTACATAAAACGTTATTCTTCTTCTTCTAATTCTGCATATATTTTTGCTGGTTACATAAAGACTATCGGTAGTCGTGATGCTGCTGCTGCTACTCTTAGAGTTTCTGTTGATGACGTTTTATTTCAGCTTTTCGCAGTGATTTTATATATTCTACTTCAATTTAATGATATATGATAATATTTATAATTATAGCATATCCATTCTTTCACGCCTTTAACTCTTTTTTCCCCTTTCTAAGTTCATACATACCTACATACATACATACATACATATATATATATATATATATATA
>NC_068987.1:68147514-68148039 GCF_001194135.2 Octopus bimaculoides | reverse complement strand
TATATATATATATATATATATATATGTATCGATACAAATATAGATATATATGCATATATGTGTGTATACATATACATGTATATACATATTTATTTATATATAGCCTTATGTATGTATAAGCACATAAATATATATGTGTGTGTGTGTATTGCGGGTTTTCATACATATGCACATGCGTACACATACTTCAATTCCACTTATAATCGTGCGCACATTGCCCAAGCATTTTCACTCATATTTTACACTACCGCTTTACATTTCTATATCATCCACACACATCTACCTACACATCACCCCCGCGCACATTCTCACATACATTTACATGCCTCCCCACTCAACTCATTAGATATGTACGTTCGATTCTTCTACACAATCCTACTTACACTCCTAACATACAAGAATTTCATATACGCATTGCACAAACACAGACGTTACATGCAAGCAGCAAGTACACACACACACACACACACACACACACACACACACACACACACACACACACACACACACACACACACACACACA
>NC_068987.1:68140778-68142581 GCF_001194135.2 Octopus bimaculoides | reverse complement strand
CGACGCTCTTCCGATCTTATACATATATACATATATATAGAGAAATTTTAAGGAAAGAGGGACGAATATATATACTAATGCATATATTAAAACACATATTTATGAGCATTCACATATATAGATGCATGAAACTTCTGGTCAATGTAGAAATAGAAATAAAACGTGTGCACCACAAACTTTCTAGGTGTTCTCCATTTACGTACATCTAAATCATATGTAATTTCTGTGCACATTTAATGTAGAATACTTATAATATATGCAAAACAACTCACGCTACATATATGTATATAAGTAGTAAAAAATCTACCTCCTCACAGGAAATGAATATAAATCTAATATGGACGTATAATTAAACCAGCCGGGTAAACGAAACTCAGTAACACAGAGATAAAGGGGGAGGGTATAGGGAGGTACTTTATGGAAAGTTCTACGATCATTTTCCCACCGTTCATGCAATGCTTTCCTCGGTCGTCATCTTCATGTTCCTTTATCAATTGCTCAGTGCTTATTTACACAACTTTTAGTCTTGATGCACGCCATATGTCTGTATCAGTGTTCTCTCCTCTTTTTTATACTACATCTGGACCTGGATTGGTCGACGTATTCGTGCTTCATTGTTTCTTCACACATTTTTTCCACACCTGAGGTCGAATTCGCCCGAGTTAGAGTCCGCGGCATCTATGCTATCTGTGGTGCTCATCTCCACGTGTGGAGATTGCACACTCAGCAGTTTTAGGTCCAATAAGGCTTGCACAATATTTTACAAGAACCTCTCCACATTACTGACATGTTCTAGAGGGGGTGAGATTATCATGGGCCAAAATGGGTTGCAGTGTCAGGAATGTAGGAACGCTATTATCTCCAGCACAAGCAAATAATCTTTAAATCTTTCAATGCCATTCTCTGCATATCAGATTGACCTTCTTCTCGAGACATGCTTTACCAGAAGCCAAGAGATGTCTCAATCCTAGTGGTTTTCTCGCACACCGAACACCAACCTAGGATTTCTGAGTACCCGCGCTATTGTTAAATAATCGTTGAAACTGCACTCGGTTTATCGGTCCTTTTGACAGATCCTGTTTTTAGTGTCATTGCATTTCTAGCACCCCACTTCACCAGCAAAGCCCAGTGGAAGTGAAAGTTTAAGGGGAAAGACAACCCGATCATGCAACAGGTTGTACAGGGTCTCATGTTACCAATAGCTCACATAAATCCGTCTGTGTGTGTGTGCACATGTGCATGCGTGCGTATGTATACATGCGCATGTGCGTGCGTGTATGTGTATGTAAATACACACCCACACACATACACACATATGAAAATTAGATATCATTCAGACTTATCCATAAGGCACACTTGAAAATTTCTAACTGGAAGAGAACAAATGCACAATTCTAGCAGCACCACAAATCTCAGTACCAACTAAGCAAGCACTACGTTCCTTTCTTCTCAAGTCAACGTTCCATAATTTAAGTTTATAATAGACACAGAACCGACAGAACAACACACATATCAACAATTATATCTAAAAGAACATCTCAAAATCCCAAGCCAACCTAATAACACATATCTAACTATAAATTTTGGCACTTAAGTAATTTAGGACAGCTTATCCTAAACATATTTCAAAGATATTTTTCCAAACTGAGAATACTTTCAAACCAATAATCGGAACCTATCCAAAGGGTTCAACTTCTGAACAAAAACCAGTTACCACCATTTCCGACAAAAAAAAAAAAAGGTACATTCTCTACATAGATCGTTCTTTCTTCATCATGCCGTAAACTTAGAGTATAATAAAAG
>NC_068987.1:68139265-68140768 GCF_001194135.2 Octopus bimaculoides | reverse complement strand
TTGGAGGACAATCAATAGTATTCACCTGACATGAAGAATGCGCTACCAAATTTATACATGTGTGTGTGTGTGTGTGTGTGTGTGTGTGTGTGTGCACATATTATGTATGTATAAAAACATAATGTCAGGGAGTATGAGAGGTGAGTAGATATTTATTTAACCACGAGACTTTCATTGGATAACGGCCGTACTCAATGCATGAAGTGTCATTATTGGGCCTAAATCTCAACGAAGAGCCCACCGCAGGAGCTAGCTTAAAAACCACCCGACAGGGCGGCTTCTACTCTAGTCTACAATATATGGGAAGCAAGAACTGAACAAAATTACATTGGTTTGGTCAGCTAAAGGCAACCATCAGATGAAAGGCATACTATGGTTCTAAAAAATTATCTTTGTATGTGAAAACCCTCATATCATTTAAGATAAACTACTTGATAGAAATCAAGGGATTCCACATCCTTACTTTAAGCAAACCAAGAAGAAGAAACAGGTATAAAGAAAAATTAATAACATATAAATTAAAAATTTATAACATAAAATATAAGAAATACATATTTTATTTACCAGAATAATTAGATAGGTGGGTGACGTGGGACAAGGCAGCTGATGATTTTAATTTCTCTACATTTCAGGGATGACGTATTCACGACGGGTCAGTCAATCAAATGCCTAGAAATTGTGTTTTTCAGCAATAAAATTCTATAGCAGGTTAATTAAGATCTTAAGACATCCACAGAAGGAAGTTGAATAACCAAGACTTTCACACACAAACTACCAAAACATATTGACTTTAATAATTCATACCATGTAGATTGATAGCCGAGTCCGATGGAAAAAATAAGCCGCGCGATTTTCTGAATCCGTACCATGTACTTTTCATCAGTGTGTGTGTGTGTGTATGTAAGTGTGATTATAAATACAAGATGGAATGAACAGCCTTTAATCCAAATAACGAAAACTGCTTCTGTGCATTAGCACCTGCTGTTAATTGCTGATTGTTTAGCATTTTATAACAAGCAAAGTAGCTAGTCAGAGAATCTCTGTAAGAGATGAATGTAGTAACTATAGTGAGAAGTAATGTTTATCGTCATATCAATATGACTGTTCTTTAGGAATCCCAGGTAGAAGAGGCTCTTCCTGGGGGTTAAAACGGTATTAATGTCGATTCCTATGGAACAGCCATAATGATATGGCGATAAACATTACTTCTTAACATATACATATTTTAAAAGTATTATGTAAATACAAGCTGACCACGTGCCGTCAATAATGTAGTAATTTACATATAATTAAGGTACAAAATAAGGTACATAATAATCACACATACAAACATTCACATACTTCCCTTCTATACGCACATACATACACACATATATTCACACAGTTGAAACGCTGATTTTTCACCCTTCCTTCCTTATTCACCTATCACCCTTTCCTTTCTCTCATTGTTATTACTTTCTCTCACTGCCTCTCAGTCAGGGCTTTTACTCTCACTACTTCTCC
>NC_068987.1:68138399-68139185 GCF_001194135.2 Octopus bimaculoides | reverse complement strand
ATATATATATATATATATATATATATATATATACAAATATATAAAAACACTACGCTCATTATTATGTTAGAAGATGATCCAGCAATAGCTGTGTACTTACACTCATCAGGCGAGTGGCTTTGGGATCACTGCTGGATCATCTATTGTGCCCCATTGTTTTATACCCATATTTAAAATTTAAGATTCCCTTGACAAAGAACAACACGCAGATTCAGATATACAGGGGATAAAAATGACAAAACAAATTGATGCAAATAAAAAAAAAAATTGTAAGATAAACAAATCTCTTCTTAAGATTATCTAAACAGATATTCGATAGAAGTTATAACCAGCACAGTCCTTTCGTATCTGAGACGTCAGATGTAAACAAAAGATGAGATCGAAGATGAAAAATGGGTAATGGACGTATATGCCATATTTCGCGAAATTTTGCTCTTTCATCAGCACCCATTTAACCCCTTAATCAGCCCTGATCCCATTGCTTAAATAGACATTAAATACAGCGTTGTAACATAATTAGATATATCAATTTTACGCATTATCACATTGCTGGAAGCTGGTACGTAAATATTAATGATTACACATTTTAGTAAATCATGGTTGCATAACGAAATACCGTGTCCCTTCAGGTCATGAAAAGCAATCAATGGAAATAAAAACTATAAAATATAAATTAATAAAACTACTTGCTCAGTCCGTTCTTTTGCATTGACATGTTTCACGTTTTATGATGATAGTTGAGCACACTAAGGTAATAATGCTATATATATATATATATATATATAT
>NC_068987.1:68136863-68138187 GCF_001194135.2 Octopus bimaculoides | reverse complement strand
AACTAGAAGAATTCCTTATCTCCAGCTTCAGTAAACGTTCTATTTCAAAAGAAGTCATTTGTGCGTGGTCAACTTGTTGCCATAGCGGGATACCAACTTGTCTGCTGGTACATTCGTCTGTTCATCAGCTTAATTTTAGCTACCCTTTATCTCATTACACTCACTTTACCAGTCATGAAGATGCTATCAATCCCTAAAGAATTTACACCCCCGCACCCTTATAAATACATACATGTTAATTTCTATCAGGGTTTTGTCTATAGATCCCATTGATTACTATTTTATTCTGGAGGACCCCCATAGCCATTCGATGTTTAAAAATTAGTCTATAGAAACTTTATTCAAAATTCCTATTTTGTTTATCACACATTCATTTTGTGTAGGTTGAACTTTGTAAAATGCTAGAGAAAGAAATCTAGCTGTTTCTTGCACTACGTACAAATACACACAGCTAAGGAAAAACTGTTTTTCATTTACCCTTAAAATACTACTGTGGATCCAATATACATTTTTGCTACGTGGCCCCTCCCAAATATTATATGGACTAAATAGTGTACACATAGAAGTATACACACACATACACACTACGACAGATATACACACATTTGTGCACTCACATACATACATGCTTTGATACGTGCATACAAACTGCTGTTCATTCCGCTCACTTTATAGCGTGAGATTAAATCAAGAATCCTTATACATACATAATCTTTTATTTTGCACTAATGCACGTACATCAGTATATACCAACGTATATCTTTCTAAAGATATCCCCGGATCCTTTCTATTTCGCTTTCACTTTTCAATTCTTACACTTTTTTAACAAATGGTTTCAAACTTGATGTATTGATGTAGATTTGTATGTTAAATAGGGAATTGGAATTCACTTTTGTCTTAAATTAATAAATAAAAACTTAATAGTTTTTGAAGTTTGCAAATTTGGGGTAATTATAACCAATCGAAAGCTACAAACATATTGGTACATATTTCCATATTAACAAGCCAAGCTGTTTTGTAGTTTGCTCAACCGTCTGCTCAGCTCGTGCAACCTTTTGTATATGATGGAGAATCGAAAACTGAGGAGGATGCGGCTGATCGAGCAGACCTATGATCGAAAGGAACAATCTAATGCTGGAAGCCCCACAGTTTTCGGGTTATCTAAGACTACCATAATGTAGTATGTCCTTCCTCATTTTATGATATTAGGGTGTTCTTTGCGATGAGATTTGACCGCCTTTTCTAGCAGTTGAATCGTTACATTAATTGAGCTAGAGGTGTTTTCTGGATTTTCTCTTTTTTTTTTTTTTTGTAATTTAACATT
>NC_068987.1:68133574-68136853 GCF_001194135.2 Octopus bimaculoides | reverse complement strand
TACGTTCAGTTTCATTTTTTTTTTTTGCGTGATAGTGTGATTTTTCGCATTACATGCAGTTCTAATATTTCCATGACTTTCGTCATTAAAACTTATTAAAAGTTCAGTCGTTGAATGTTGAGTCGTCGTACTGTCATCATGCACAAAATGCCAGCTTCCAGCTTCTGCTTTTCTGATTGGGTAAAAATGATCAAACTTTAAACATCCGTAACATTACTGTAAAATTTTCTCTGGAACAGGTAACTAACAGCATCAGATTCAGCGTCAGAAATTACATCAATACATCAAATTTGAAAAATTTCACTTAATTTTAAAACTTAAAAAAGTGAAGCCAAACAGAAAAGATCCATATCCTCAATTTCAGTCTCATGAATGTGCATATCGCCATGTAACTCTACCAATCATTTTCCAATTACGATCTTGTGTAAATTCTCTCTATCTATATTTTTTCATTCAAGGTTTAGAGTATACATCCGACAAACTAAAAACGAAGTTATGGTTTTACACCACGTTATATTTTGTATATATATACATTTAGAAAACAACACACACACACACACACACACACACACACACACACACACATATATATATATATATATGTATATGTGTGTGTGTGTTCCTTAGCCTTTGCCTTCACTAGGCTTGTGCGTTTGTGTGTGTGTGCACGTGCGTGCATGCGTGTATTTGTATGCGTATGCATATGATGTATATTTCTACGTAATCAAAGCTATTTTCGAGAGAAGAATATATATCGACAAATATAACAATATATATTCTCATTTGCATATCTCTTTTCAAGTCCAAACAAAACATGTGAAGTATTGAAATATAGATATATGGACACTGAAATGCTGACAAGGAGATAAGCAAGAATGTAGCAAACATACAAAATAAAAATTTGATTAAAATTCTTCAACTGATATTGGTGAATCTTCCACAAAGTTACACACAAACACTCGCGTACACACGTCTATACACAGAAAGTAATTACACGGGCGCCTTGGCATTTACGTGATTACGCACATATAAAAGTACACATACACAAACACACGTATACACATATAAAATATAGATATATATTATACATTCACGCGTACACACAGAGACACACATACACATGTGAATATACAAAATAAATAAATGGGAATATATGCATAAACATATATATATATATATACATACGTAGTCTGATCAATAACTATCCGGACTGTTGCCATAGTAAGGAAACTAAAGCATAGAGAGTGAAGCTGCTTGGCACAGATTGACCTTGAACTCTGCTGTAAATGCGCACTAAGTTTTTAGATACTATCTTATTCCGCTGTCTATAGTAGTGCTTGGAAGTAAGGTGTGTAGCGTATGATTGTCGAATTGACCATGACAGAAAAAGTTGAGAAGAGAATTTGCATCAAATTTTGCCAAAAGATTAGCGATACCTACTCAGAGGCCTACGCAAAGTTTACAAAAACTTTTCATCGTTCTCGATACAATCAAGAAGATCTTGTGCAACTGAAACCCGAGTGAAAGCAATTTTGGCACAAACTTGGCAGACGCGCATCACATACCCAAATTTTCAGTGATAAATGGCTGAACTGAACCATAACTAATTTGCATATCCGCTGATAACTCACGGATGATGATTCGACGATTTCCCTTCACAGCTGCACGCACATCTGCGATCTTTTTCTCAGTTCTCCTGGTTACGGCTCTCCCAGAACGGTCGTCGATATCGACATTTTTTCGGCCGTCTTGGAAACTTCTGAACCACTCGTACACTTGTATGTGGCTCGTACACTTCTCTTCAAACACGTTCTGAAACTTTGCATAGGCCTCTGAGCAGGTATTGCTATGACAACTTTCTCTGTCACGGTCAATGCGCCGATCACATGCTACACACTTTCTTTCCAAGCACTGCTGTAAACAGCGGAAGGGAGCTAGAACGTTGAAACGTAGTGCGCATACTCAACAGTGTTCAACTTCAATCTGTGCCCGGCGGCTTTATTCTACGTGCAATAGCTTCGTTATTATGGCAACAGTCCGGATACTTATTGATCGAACCATGTGTGTGTGTGTGTGTGTGTGTGTGTGTGTGTGTGTACTCAGTGGGGGACTCGTGAGGTTGCCAGCTTGCCGGATGGCTATTGGGCCCCTGCGCCATGAGAATCCATATATGGTGGCGCATGCTCGTGAGAACAGTTTTACTGACGAGAATTCATACAGATCTAAATGAAACATTAATTCTCACAGGCAGTCCCATTGTGACGCATCACTCAACCTAGTTCGCCATTCATAGAAGTAAGGTTAGTTACAACAACTTCCTTTCTGTATTTAAGAAAGGCTTACAATCAGGTGTCCTCCAGTGTTGCGGACTATATGACTGATATATATATACCTACACTTTGAAATATATCTTCCCAGACTTTGAGATATAGTCCCATGATAGACGTAGCTTCGGAAAATTGATTTACAACAAACGATTGATTGAGGAACTGCTTTGTCTGCGTTCATAATATAGTACCACCAGTGTGGGGCTATTTCTTTCAGTGTGGAAATTCGTATGTTAATATGCTGAGGACCATAATCATTTTCTTCCGGATGTTTAACTCGAAAACATTGTTGATACGAGTACCAAGCAACAACCTGTAATTACTTGCGTTTGCACTATTTCCGTACTTAGAACAATTACTTGCTTTCAGGAGAGTAAGGATATTACTACACTCCAGAAATCTCTTGAAAAAAATATCCTTCTTCTGAATGTCAAACTTTCTGAAAACGGGTTTACACACGAAATGTCAGAGACGCCTAGAATATTCTAATTATGCATCAGCGTAAACATTCAGTTCAATTTCTCTTTCGTATTGTTATTTTTCAGGTATACATGCGTGCATACGTATGTACATCATATAATACATCTATCTATCTATCTACCTATCAATCAATCTATCTATCTATCTATCTATCTATCTATCTATCTATCTATCTATCTATCTATCTATCTTTCTATTTATCTATTTATACACATATATACACATATATACACACATATATATACTTATACACATGTGTGTCTTGCAAACAACTTGCACATGCAAGTGCTACCAGTCAAGAACTCCGCATACCGGAAGCCAGCAAGTGTATGGGGTCATCAGGAGAGAAAGCGCGCCGTTTCGGGGCCTACCTCTCGACGGCATCAATGCGCACCGGCACCCCTCACTAATATGAGGCCCCGCTTATATATATATATATATATATACATATATATATATATATATATATATA
>NC_068987.1:68129154-68133064 GCF_001194135.2 Octopus bimaculoides | reverse complement strand
TACAAATAACGACATATATACAATCTCCATAGTGTATACCAAAATTTGTCTGACAGAGAAAATTGCGATCAAGATATCCAAATATTGTAGAATTTTAAGACCTCAGTTTTAAATGCCGATTAGAATACATCAATATCATTTCCTTAGAACCTGGTCAGCATACTTCCTATAAGATATTCTTCGAAACGTTACGTTATTTATAATCGTTAGTTTCGTGCAACAGGTTATCTTTGCGAAATAGAGGGGCGAGAGAAAGAGTGAGAGAGAGGAAGAGACAGAGAGAGGGGGGGTAGAGTGAAGCTAACTATGAGATAAAGAAAAACAGTGATTGTAACCTTAAAAGGATATAAACAAGGATAAAAAGAATGGAAAAAAACAAGAGTTGGATTACATACTAATATCTTACGACCTGCACTAAAATTAGTTTTGTCTCCATCCCATCAATTTCTTAGCATTTTTTTTTTCTTTTCATTCCTGCAAAAATGATGAATTGACCCCTGCATTACGGTATATATCCCAGAATATTTCACTCTTAAAATGATCTCTCGCTCTCTTTCTCTTTTTCCATTTGCTATCATGCTTTCTCATCTTGCATTATTTTTACCCCGCTAACTTTCGCCCTATTTTATATTCTGGTCTCCTTCTTTAAAACTGCAGTATACTTTCCTTCAAGCAAAGTCTGTTTGAATTATATGCATACATATCTACATGCACAAATACAAACGCATAATGCATATGTGCATATATATGATATAGATGTTCCTGTGCATATGATATAGGTATATGTTATATACATAATGTATATATATATATATATATATATATATATATATATGCATACATGCACATATACACACAAATATTATGTAATAGAGTTCTTTCATTCCCTTTATTTCCTGAACGACCAATCTATGTCATTGATTTGAAAGAAAAAATAAGTAAAAGAAACTTTAAAAATGCACTCAAATGCTTAATAATAATAATGATGATGATGATGATGATGATGATGATGATGATGATGATGATGATGATGATGATGATAATAATAATGATAATAATAATAATAATAATAATAATAATAAGAATAAGAATAAGAAGAAGAAGAAGAAGAACAAGAAGAAGAAGAAGAAGAATGCACTTGTCAGTGTTTCTTTTCTCCCAATTAAAAAAAAAAATTATCTGTTTTAACTTATTTATCAAATTTTCATGAAATATCTTATGCAACCTATGTCATCCATCTTTCTCTTTTGGATTCTTCTAGATTTGAAGCTAGAATAGATTGAGTGTAAAAGATCCTTCCAAATTTATAGTGGAATGCATAGGCAAAGAAAGAGCATGTAGTTGGAAAAGTGAGTATGATTCCTTTTCTCTCTCGTTCCCTCCCTCTCATTGTATGTATGTTTATGTCAGTGTATATGTCTGTGTGTGTCTGTGTGGGTTTTTTCACATGCGTTGTGACAGAGAATATAAGCAGAATTCATTTGAGGATTTATGCTATTTATGCTATTTGAAAAGAGAATAGGTTCGTTTCTATGTGTCAGTGATATCGGTTTTTTTTTTGACGTTCTATAGAAAGTCGTATTAAAGAATATTCCATATAAGGATGAATATATTCAATTACTTCTTGATTTTATTTTAGTATATACATACATACATACATACATACATACATAAAAATATGCATCTGTGTATGTGTGCACATATAAATACATGCATATGTATATATATATATATATATATATATATATATATATATATATATATATATATATATATATATATATACATAAACATGCACACATTAAAATATGTATGCATTATGCACACACATATATATGCATATTTATATGTGTAAATATATATATATATATATAAATATGCGTGTAGATGTATGCATATATGTGTGTATGTATACAAGTAGGTATGTGTGGTCTTATGAGCATATGATTCATTGGTATATCCGGCAATGAATAATCAAAGAATATTTGGATGAGTGCTGATACATTTGTTGTTTATAAATGTATGGTGGTGAAAAAATAGCAAAGTAGGGAGGTAATTAGGAAAATAGCTGAGTACCCAGCTGTTCATTTCTTACCACGATATTCAGTGCGATCGTTGTTAAGAACATTTTCTTTCATATGACCCAAGATTGAAATATGCATTGAAATATTAAAACTTGACCTTATCTTGCTTTAAACTTCGTTATTTCAACGCGTGATTTTTACATGATACACCCAATTCAAAAACCATTGTGTCTGAGCCCAAAATTAATGCACTAGAACATGGAAAACATGTTGTAGTTTGCAGTTTGCACATGTAGTTTATAATTTTAAAACTGTAAAACCGAATGGACACTAACACTCGTAAAATATAATTTTCATGATCGTACATATTTATATAAGCAATGAGAAACATGTGGACATGGTTGTAACGATAGAGCACTCCTATACATCCCGCGCGTACCCGTTACATACACGGACATATAGTCACTCAAAGGCATATATACATATACACATACACCCCACCACACACACACACACACACATACACACACACACACACACACACACACACACACACACACACACACACACACACACACACACACACACACACACACATATATATATATATATATATATATATGTGTATATGATAGAACAAATAGTGAGGGATTATCAATCCGGGTAAAATTCTTTAAAAGCTCTCTGTTGGCACACCAGGCGAACAATATTACTTAGATCAGTAAAGAACTCCGAGTAATCTTTTGGTGGGGTCCAAGGTTATGATTCATCACAATTCTATGTTATAAATCTGTGGATGGACTTCAGATAAACTGGTTTTTACAGAATAATCTATAATAGTCAAGTTTAAATAATGCTCACAGCATATAATTTCTTTATTATAGCAACTTTGGCTTACTGCTCTTTCTTCCAGTAGCCATTAAAGACAGGTTTACTCAATTGGTCTATGGTTCAGCTGAGATAAATTGAAAGACTTAAGAAAATTAAAAATACTTTCGTCAGAGCCATTGCTGGAATGGCTCTGACAGCTCCGAAACCTGATGCATGCATTCATCAATGTGTCCCTGGGAACATTTCCTTGATTTTGGCCACTAGACTGGGCTTGGATTTGCTTGCATAGCGGCTGGTGTCTTTTTTTATCATGTCTCATACCCCAAAATCCAAAGGATTAAAATCAGGAGAATTAGAAGGCAAGAAATGAACGCTAGTGAAGTGGTAGAATTTCCCGGTCAGCAATTTTTGATACTGCGTAGTTAGAGCAAGTAAGAGAATCCTGTTGCTACACATATGACCTTCCAATAAAAACCCTCTCCAGTGAGGGTCTTCCACAGCTTGGAGCAGCTTCACACAGCCTTCAGAATTGTTCAAATATATGTCGATGATATATCCTGACATTCAAATGCCGTCAGAACAACTTTATCGTCCCTTATTGCTGGCCATAGCTTCGTAGTTTCCATCAAAGCTGCTCATATTACGTCTTCCAGCATTTACAGTGTATGTACTTAGAGCATTGAGCAGTAGTCATCTCGATATTTTGTTGCTCGTCGCAAATCATCATGTAAATATTTCCAATATGTAGATGGCTTCCAGTCCTCCATGTCAGCAAACTTACACACACATACACACACGCACACAGACACACACACACATTCACACTCTCACACACATAGGGTTCAGTAAAATTTGCTTCATCACGTACCGAAGTTTAGAAATAGCATTTAAATACTATTCCACTACCATAATATATCTCCCAGTCAGCAGCACTCGCAACTCACACAGGCAAAAAGAAAAATAACGAATCCACTCGGTTTACTTCCATCGTCAGTACAGTATTAATTAATTAATTAATTAATTATTAATTTTTACCCTATATCTCTAATGATTAT
>NC_068987.1:68126819-68128659 GCF_001194135.2 Octopus bimaculoides | reverse complement strand
ATATGATTAGACAAATATATTCCATTACAATCATTCAGGTATCATATAAAATTAAGAGCTCCAAATATAGATATTCATATACATAAATTTTGAATAAACAACACTGGTTGCCACTTTTATAACATATAGAACCAATTTTACACTTGATTCTTCACCTTAGTATCGTCTTTGGCCACACAAAATTTCTTTTGCCTTCAGTTGTAAGGAGATGTTTGTGTGGCAACTCTTATTTAAACAACGATTGAGTTATTGTCAATATATTCCCACCAAACTTTTGCAGTTGTCATAACAGCACTCTACTATTTAAAGAAAGTTATCGCCAGTAGAGTGTTGATCATTCATTCTTTTCTTCATTACCAATATATTCCTTTGAGCTTCAATATATCTATTTTAACGCTGTCGGGAAGTTTAGTTCTAAATATCTACAGGCTACATCAGGCATATATATGAATGCATGTGAATGTCATTATTGAAAAGCTAATATCTTAAACCTCGAAGGTGTTTGCGCAATCTCCACCTTTTCAAATAGGAATTCGTGATAAGCCTTTCGGACTACTTCATATTTGTTATCAGAAAAGTATAGACAACAAATATCCAGTCACTCTGCCACTACATACGCATACACCAATGGAGTAGGTTATCAAATTTAATGACTTCTAACGTTTGTGAGAACTCATGCACGAATATTTTTAGGATACAAGTATTCGGTTCCGCGGAAGAGAGAGAAGGACTGAGAGGGAGAGAGGGTAAAAGAGAGAATGATTGAGAGGAAGAGGAGGAAAGAGTGAGAAAAATCGACTTCGTTACTTGATTTAACTGTTAATTAACCTACCATCGAAGCGATGAAAGGCAAAATTGGTCTTGCTGGGTTTTGCTGTCATAGTGCAGAAAACCAGAATAGAGAAAATATGCATTCTATGTGACTGTCTGTTGACTATACAAATTCGTGATCATTATGTTATGGGAAAAACCTAAAATAATTAAGAATGGTATGTTTTATAAAAACTGGTAAATTGATTACAACGGTATTGCCTACAAGGTTCTCTATTTAGACACATTATTTCATATCACTTGCCCACAATTATCAAGGAATCACAACGGAATGTTTTTCTAGCTATGCAAGAATTTAAAATTTAGTCTTATTTGTTGTCCAAGGAAAGTAACTGTTGGATAACTTCATAATGTCTGAATATAAATAAAGATCAAAGTACAGATCACAAGGAGGGTGACCAAAATATCTTACCAATAAAAGTTAATCAAATAATGAAGTGAGTAAATACCTGTGAGTGGGAATGTTTGCTATTTGTCAAATTGATTAAATTATCTTCACAAATGAGGCAACAAAGGTCATTAGAAACTGTCTTGAGAGCAGCGAGAGTAAATTAATATCCTCTTCACAATTATGTCTTTGTGTGTTCAGTATAAGATATATGGCTGGATTTATCTTACGGTAAACACTTATAAATGAAATTGAAAATAATATAAACCTAGATACGATTCTATTCCACAATCCGATACCATGATGCTATTTCAATATTCAGTGATAATTATTTCTGTTATAATTTCGATTTTATTAAGAAAACTATAAAATTGACGACAGCTATTATACACTGCCTTAAAAATTTTGTACTTCTTTTCTACCTGAAGCTCCCAGATTGATTCCAAGCCAGCTTCTATGCACTGTAAAACGAAACCATAAATCATAAGAAGCCTTTTACTAGGTCCAATAACGATAATGTTGCCCTTTCAAAGCCTAGCCAGGCTCATGGGCCCGGTTTCCCGGTTTCTATGGCGTATGTGTTACTCCCAGCTGGACGGGACGCCAGTCCATCGCAGCGTT
>NC_068987.1:68125449-68126809 GCF_001194135.2 Octopus bimaculoides | reverse complement strand
TCGAAACTGTGATACTCCGACCGCGAATCTGCTGCCCTAACCACTGGGTCATTGCGCCTCCAAAAATGCGCCCTTTCAAAGCCTAGACAGGCTCATGAGCCCGATTTCTCGGTTTCAGTGGTGTATGTGTTCCCCAGCTGGACGGGACGCCAGTCCATCGCAGCTTTACTCATTTTTGGCAGCTGAGTGGACTGGAGCAACGTGAAATGAAGTGTTTTGCTCAAGAACACAACGCGTCGCCCGGTCCAGGAATCGAAACCATAATCTTGCGATCGTAATGCTGACATCCTAACCACTAAGCCACGTGCCTCCATATCTATCCAATAGGCAGAACAAATAAATCTACTTTGAATCACAAACATCGTTAAAGAAAAAAAGTGTCGACACTGTATAATTTAATCCAAAATACACAACCATTAAAAGCTTAAGGTGATGAAGTCGCATCTTGAGTGCCTCTGATTATCAGTCTTCTCAGTAAGGGCTGATGTAGAGCTAACAAGAATGATGTACGTTTTAATGCGAGCAAGTTACTTCTAAAATCAAATATAGTTTTAGAAATAATTATTAAAAAAAAAACTTCAGTATATATATAAAAATATTTGACATGGATCATTTGAAAATAATCTTTTAGAATTTTCTCTTAATGAATTTATGAACCAACATAAAATGGTTCATGATCATGATTTATGAAAAAAACATTTCTACGGTTCCATCTTTGCTTATTCAATTAAAAATAATTAATTATCTTGTGATTAACTAAAAGAAAAAATTTTTTCCATAGAATTCATTTATCACAATAGCTTAATTATTTTTTCGTTTTCTACCCAATTGATGAAATTCCATCGTAAGAATGTATAATTATTTTAAAGCGTAATGCATTTAAAATATTTAAATACTTTGTATATTGGTCTCGTTAAAAATTAATCTTAAAAACTTATTGTTCAAATTATAAATAAGAACTAACAAAATGAGGAACTTAAAGAAGAGGCCTTGTTATTTATTTAATAAAAAGGTAAAACACGTAAGAATGATCGTATTGTTAAGAATATAGCTTCATAAACAACTTCCCAGTTCGATACACAATACTAGAGCTCTGGTACGTTTCAGCTTAATTAGGTGTGCGGAGGTCTGCTGTTGGTATGTATGCATGTGTGTGTGTGTGTGTGTGTGTGTGTGTGTGTGTGCGTGTGTGTGTATGTGTGTGTGTGTGCCTTTGTTTCTGGGTCTGTCCCCCAGCACCGCTTCACAACGGGTGTTGGTGCGCATATGTCCACATGAATTTGCGATTGAGTGAAAAAAAAAATGATCTGGCTTTAAAAAAATTACAGGTGTCGATTCATTCGACTAAAATTCCTCAAAA
>NC_068987.1:68116707-68124834 GCF_001194135.2 Octopus bimaculoides | reverse complement strand
AGAGAGAGAGAGAGAGAGAGAGAGAGAGAGAGAGATTCGCGTTTGTTTGTATACGTGGTCTGATGAATAATTATCCGGATGGTTGCCATAGTAACGAAGCTAAACCACTCTGAGTAAAGCCGCTTGGCACAGATTCACCATGGTCTCCGCTGTGCTTGCGCATTATGTTTTCAACGTTGTAGCCGTTTGCAGTAGTACTTGGAAGGAAGATATGTAACGTGTGGTCGTCACATTCACCACGACAACGTTGAGAAGTGAATCTGCATCAAATGTTGCCAAAAGCTTGGTGATACCTGCTCAGAGGCCTACGCAAGATTTTCAAAAAGTTTTCAACGTTCTCGGCACGATCAAGGAGATCTTGCTCAGTGATAATGAAATGAACTGAACGGTAACTAATCTGCATATCCGCAGATAACTCACAAATTGTGATTCGACGATTTCTCCTCACTGCTGCACGCGATGCTTTCCTCAGTTCTCTTGGCTGCGGCTCTCCCAAAACAATCGTCAATATGGACATGTTTTCGGCCATTTTGGAAACGTTTATACCACTTGTACACTTGTGTTCTGTTCAAACACTTTCTACAAATTTACGTAGGCCTCTGAGCAGGTATCACTATGACAACTTTTTCTGTCATGGTCAATGCGAAGATCACACGTTACACACCTTCCTTCCAAGCACTGCTGTAAACAGTGGAAGTGAGCTAGAACGTTAAAACCTAGTGTGTATACACAACAGAGTTCAAACTTCGTTATATCCGGATACTTATTGATCAAACCTCGTATATCTGCTGCTGTTCTTATTTTGCAACATCAACATCCAAGTGCAGCATGAAAAATAGAAATCGATACAAACCCTCTCAGAAACTGAATGAAAATCACATATAAACATAAACAGTCATATCATCCCCCTTGTAGCATCTAAAAACCTACTAGCTAACATCAGTATTAGAATATCAAACCTATCCCTTTCAAACGAAATGTTTGATGAATGAGCCTCTACTATAACAATGTTCTAACCAACAGCAACTTCAAATATAAGATACCATGTAACGCTTCAATTAAAAATGCAACTAGACTTAGGAAAATAATATGGTCCACATTCCCTTTCTCACTGGATACTAAAACTAACATAGGCAAGGAATTCCTGGCGTTATTAAATAAGTATTTCCCAGTAAACCACAAACTGACGAAGATTTTTAAAAGGCACCCGGTAAAAAAATATATACAGTTGCGGCGCCAATATAAAGGACATAATCACTCGTAAGTCACGTCAAGAGCTCATTTCCAATTGCAACTGTGAAGACTCATCACTAAGAAGGAAAGCACGGAATGTTAAACTGAAAGTCAAGCCTAAGCTATGCAGATTAATACTTGCCAAACAGCTAGTGATGTCTCGTAAATCTGGCTGGCTGTCTATAAATTAGTTATTAGCAACAGAAGTAACATTTGTGGCGAATATTAACTTGCAACCCTGATGTAACCTGAATTGGTTATTTATAATAACGTACACTGCATTGAACATATCGTAACAATTATTTCGTGTAGACGACAAATGCTAAAAGTGTAGAAACTCTAAGTCATTATCCACTCATGATTTTGTATTACTCAAATACTGAAAATCTTGCCTATCACAGTAGGCACCAGCAGACTAATTGGAAAAGGCATTGCCCCGGATAGTAGTGAAGGAAATGCGCTGAAACAGGCAGTCTAACTCGCGGGGCTTGCACTTGTGGACAGCAGTCTCTGCCCCGATAGTGGTGAGCAGGTATATGGTCCAGAACCAAGGACCTCGGAGGTCTCAGCTGTCACAGGATCAACCATAAACCTGTCACAGTGCAACCGAAAGCAGGACAGTTTTTCTTCTCAGCCTGATGAGCAGCGGAGCTTGGGTTGGTCGCTGACAACACAAAGTTGCTGCTGGAGGAGTGTCACAGATTGTGACATCCTAGGCGAGTGGACTACCGCAATCACTTGACTACCTACATTTCCTCGGCACCGATGGATGGTACTGCTGTATCACGTGATTTCATCGAACAGAAACTAAGAAAAGCAAGGCACTGAATACCAGATTGGAAATCAGTTAAACCAATATAAATTAATAATGTTTACTTCTAATTCTCGTCGCCTTTGGCAATGAAAAGAAATACTAATAATGAAATTAATTTTCTTTAATATTTATCAGCCTGGACTTATGCATCCACACATCGGAAAAAGGGGATGGTTACAAAAAGAAAATAATAAATAAATAATAATAATGATGTGCGTGGAGCTAGAATAAGAAAATGAAAGGAGTGGACAAGTAAACAAGCCATTATACCATATATTAAGGTTAGCTAAAGATTTTTGAAATTTCACCAAATGATTGCACAATATTAGACGGAAATATGAAACTTATATACTTAAGTAAATAAGAAATCCAATATAACACACCTTAACACATATAGATTAGAAGCAACCTCTTAGATTTAATAAGACTAATCAGACGGCTCCTAAGAGCTTTTCTACTCGTACTGCATCAGGATAAATTTAAAACAGTCAGGAGTGGATTCTGACGCAGTCGAATTGTAAAATACTTCATAGTCCGGGACATGATCCCTCAAATGTTCCCTAACTGCCAACCCTAGTATTCAGCAGAAGTCTATTTTTGATGTTTGCTTGCTTTTTTTTTTTTTTTTGCATTTGTAAATACTGCTCCATTTTATTCAAACTAGTGAATCTATGTACTGGATCGTTTTACTCTAGTTTTGGCATTAAAATATGTAAATGAAAATTTCCTTTTGGTTCACTTTAAAGTGTAGCGACGCCGCAGTGTAGGATACTCTTCTTGTGTCTAATACATTTCTAGCGTATGTTACTTGTTATTATAGTTTCTAGAAATTCAGAATCTTCAGGACAATGTGTAGCAAAAGAGAGCTAACCTAATGAACGTCTGATTCAGTAACAATTGGATGCCTCATTTTGTTTTTCATACTGAAGGAGGGAGAGAAAGAATATATTGTTATCTTTGCAGCGTTCTTGCAAGCTGGTATGCATGTATGCATGCATTAATATATGTAAGTATTATGTTTGTATGTTATGTATGTATACATATATTTGTATGTGTGTATGTGTGTGTACATGGTTGATAAAATATAGCATATCGTATGATTGTTAAAGAAATTGACCCTTCTTTGACAAAGAAAGACACTTGTTAAGTTTCTATTATTTAAACTTCAGATTTTAATTGAAGCGAATAATATTAGACATAATTTATAATTAATTCCATTAAATCTTTAGCTAAAAGAACTTTTAGTGTATTTGATAGATAGAATTATTGATTTATGTCTTCAGATCTGATAGCTTTGGAGTTTGTTGCTTTTAAAATACTGTTAAGGGAAAGCTGAACGCAAATATAATGTAATTCAATACTTATTTAATAACAAGGATTAAGACAAATCTATCAGCTAAAATAAATCTTCCTTCATACAGGAAGAACATCTTAGAGGATAAATCGAATGGTAAACAATTATATGCAAGCATGCCAGAAGCAGGGTTTCGTTTCTTTAAGCTAGTTCTAAAATTTTCGACATGAAAACATTTTCCGTTAGGGAGAAAATAGGTGTAGAGCTTTATTAGTACATATAGTTAAACGATAGAAACCAAGTAACTTCTCGATGACAAGACAATTAATATAATCTGTTAAAAATAGAGTAATTCCGTTTGAGCTGTAATAGTGGAAGATAATAATTAATGACCCTAATAGAAACATTAAGAGTCTCCCCCCATCCACTTGGCTACATCATTTATTTAAATTTTGAGCATGATAATTTAAATTACCGGATAAATCTGACAAAGGGTCTTATATGCTATTTATTTAAAACAATATGCACCCCTTACTTACTTGGTCACTAATCATGTAGCTAAGCTTAAAATTAAGCAATAAATGTCTAAATGAATGTCGTAACGTTACTCTGGAAAGTATTTCATACCGGGCTGAAAAATAAAGCAAAAAACCCTTAAATATAATAGTGTTCTTTATCATACATGAAGCAAAGTTTGAGATGTAGAAGTGTTAAAGCTATAATTAACTGATTAATTTATATTATTAGTGTTTATCTTATATCACAAAGAAATGGAGAGTAAAGATGACCCAGGGTGAAATCTAAACTTTGCGTAATACTATATAAAATCAGCTACAACAAAACACTTATTCCGGCGCTTCTACGGCTTCAGCAATTTCTTCCATTTTCACTAACCAGAAGATTGGCATCCAATTAGGAACCAATCATTTCATTCTCAGTAATCATATAGTGATTAATAGCCAGTGGTTGTGCAAATATTTAGAGAATCGGTTTGATGTGACCTGAAAACCTGAATGCTGTGTGAATGCTTTTAAAGAGGAGCAGGTGCTTATTTGAATACTGACAACCTAATTTTAGAAGTGGTAAAGAAATTGACAAAGAAACTGGAAATGGCGTTGATGAGTTGAATGACAATCTGCGACCTGACCTTACATTCAAATCTAATGTCTCAGCGCAACTTTCACTTAATGTGCTGATGAGATATTGACCATATCAATGTCATATGCGTCTACTATACTTCAAACTGTCCGAGAATTTATTATTAATCTGTATGTGTTTGCGAATTCATTTGCATGATTATAGTTGTGATCATGTCCATATGTCGTCGTATACGTGTGTGCACTTAGTTTTATTTCGATTTTCCAATGAAAAATCTGTATAGCCGTGCATCTGTATCTACATGTGTCTGTGTGTGAGTTTATCAGTCGATTTAGGTGTTAGACGAGTGTCCAACTGTATATAAATTGTATATAAATTTGTGTATATTTGGTGGTTTTGAGTTTTTCTGCTCAGATTCCTATGTATCTATACTAAAGTTTCGATACTGTAGAAGAAACGTGCAGCAAAAAAATCCATGACAGTCTAGATCAGTGCTCCGCAAACTTTTTCAGTTGCTGTACAATTATATTCTTTTCAAAATTCGGCGGCACATCTGAGCTAAAAATATAACTAAAAGTATAGGGGAAAAATATTATATTTAGGTTACACTACGGCACACCTAGCATCGTCTCGTAGCACACCAGTGTGCCGCGGCATAACGGTTGCGGAGCACTAGACTAGATATCTCCACCGTTAAGTGGCTAAAAACCTCAATCCGCTACCATTTGGTTTGGGGGTCGTTCTTGTCGGGTGGATCATTTGGTTTATTGTCTGTTTAAATCATTAAAGAGATATTTCTTTAATCTTCATTCTCATACTTGTTTTAGTACAGGCGGAGAGCTGCCAGGATCGCTAGCACGCCGGGCAAACTGCTTAGCGACATTTCATCCGTCTTTACGTTTCGAGTTCAAATTTTGCCGGGGTCGATTTTATCTTTTATCCTCTTGGGGTAGATGAAATAAGTACCAGTTGAAGAATGGGGGAAAGATGTGTTCCACTTGACTCCTCCGCAGAAATTGCTGGCCTTGTGTCAAAATTTGAAGCCAATATTTGTTTTAGCCATTGTCCTAGGATATGCTGGAAATCACCTTCAAAGGCTTAGTCAAACTAATCATCCCTGCAACGTATTCCAGTAATAATTTCCGCTTATTTACGAGGATGTAAGCAAACAAATGCCAGCAGTAGGAAGTGGGGAGAGAAAAGGATGGGCACACATGCACACACACATAAACACATAAGTATATTTTTTTATATTTATATAGTTATAATAGGCACAGGCATGGCTGTGTGATAAGCGGTTTGCTTCTCAGCCACATAGTTCCAGGTTCAGTCTCACTGCGTGGTGTCTTGGGCAAGTGTCTTTTACTATAGCCTTTAGAATAGATTTGGTAGACAGAAACTGTGTGTGTGTGTGTGTGCATGTGCATGTGTGTGAGCGTGCGCGCGCCTGTGTTTGTCTCCCCCATCTCCGCTTCACAACCCGTGTTGGTGAGTTTGCATCTCCGGCAAAATATACTGATAGAATAAGTACTAGGCTTCAAGAATAAGTACTGGGTGTGATTTGTTTGACTAATTCCCTTCAAGGTGGTCCTCCAGCATGGCCGCAGTCAAATGACTGTAACAAGTAAAAGAATAAAAGAATATATATATAGAAAGTTAAAATGTTAAAAATGATTTCGTTTTGGTCTGTTCTTAAGTAATTATTCTTTACATAACCATAAGACAACCCATTTTGGCGTAGTGGAACATTTGATTAGAGAGACTCCTAAACTTGTTTGGTTCATTTTATTTCTCATATCCGTGAGACGAAATATAAAGTCGATCATGTCAGATTTGAACTCATAACATAACGAAATATCAATAAATAACGGAACGCATTTCTTCCGCCAATCATTTCTGCAATACACTTCCTTTAAATAATGCATATGGGATTGACACCAAAGTCAATGTGAATATTTCGTAAAAATATAATAAATGAAGTTGTCACATGCTGCTGAAATTTGGTGGATGTAAAAAAGAAGTATACAAGCGTGTACTGACAGAAATACTGAGTCATGCATACTATTATATCTAGTATAACTAATAAGAATTGATTGAACCTAGTTGAAGATAGAAGAGTGAATTGTGAGGAGATTCAAGCAAATATTCAGAAAGAGAAAGAGAAAAACAGAGAGAAAAAGATAGACAGAGAGACAGACAGACAGACAGACGGACAGACGGACAGACAGACAGAGAGAGAGACAGACAGACAGACAGACGGACAAAGACAGAGAGAAGAAAGGAGAAAGAGAGGGAGAATGACGATTCGCAAACCGATATGACTGAAACGGATAAAAATGCTAACAGCTACTGCATGGATTACATATCGGGGAGATGCATGAATTATGATGAAATGCATTCCATTTCAGCGATGACTAATAGACGTAGTGTTAAGAAAGAGTGGAAGATACTTTTCGAGGCAGATTATAATGAAATATTTGAGATATTCTTTTACTGGTTTTGTACATTTGCCTGCTAGTATGTTGGGGAAGAGGCAATAAAGGGTTTTTACCAATGACAATTGATAACATCTCCAGTACTTATTTCAGTTTAGATCTATTTTCTCGAATGGTTTAGATATCTTTTTGATACAAAACAAGTTGTAACACAAAATTAACATAAACGGAAACAAATCCATACGCATGCAAACGAACAAACACACATACATAGTGGCATAGTGAGAACAAATATTTTCGGAATTCTCTTTACAATATTTTGATGAAAGTTTCAACTCCGGCTTCGAGGATGTTATTTTCTATAGGTTCTGTGAGTAAACTTCATTAGAAGGAAATTATGTTGAAGCCTGTAGAGTGAATTTTACCAGAGGCTGTGATAGGAAATGAAAATTGCATGATCATGCGGCATTTCTCTATAAATGCTGGCGATAATATTGAAACAAGAAGCTCGGATGTGATCGTAGAGGTCGAAATAAACAGTATAAGATCATAGATGGAGCAATTCCTTATGATAGCGGAGTCGATACCAAAGAAATTGACAAAAAGTAAGAAATATCAGGATGTAGCCAGAGGACAGGTATAAAGGATGGACTACAGCACTTGGTATAAAAGATGGGTTACAGCACATGGTATAAAAGACAATAAATAATAATAATAATAATAATAATAATAATAATAATAATAATAATAATAATAATAATAATAATAATAATGTGCCTGGTGTACCCTTATCAGACGGGTAGTCATGATGGGTATATTGGGCTTCGTATATTTTACCCCAGTGTCACTTTGATGGCATGCCCTGCTCTCTCACTCAATAATAATAATAATAATAATAATAATAATCTTAATTGACTGGAAGTGTTATCATGTACGTTGTTTTGTCTTGGTATAAAAAGATGGGCTACAGCAAATATTCTGCTTAATACCACAGATTTGCTTGTCAGTTGTTTGACCGTAACCAGTTGAGCATGTCCGTTGGTGGCTGACGATATGTGCATCTCTGATCATGAGCAGAAGTAGTGGGGGAGCATCATAGCCATATGTTGAGAGGAATTCTTTGAGGTTTGAATAATTCACCTTTGGAAACATGGGTGTTTTGCTCAACATCTTTAAACGAACCTTATTCAGGGACTTTTGAGCGGGATGGGCTACTCGACCTGAAGAAAATTCTAACTGGGCCCCACCTGCGA
>NC_068987.1:68107985-68111479 GCF_001194135.2 Octopus bimaculoides | reverse complement strand
ACTTCGTTTTTGCCGGAAATGTTACGTTTGTCCTCGTGTTTTGCTATCTCAGTGTTTATATTATTATTTGGCATTGCTGTGTGACTACTATCTAGATTTTCCTGATGTATTTTTCCTTTCAATTATTCTATTTCTATTTCTGATATTTTTTTTGCTTTTAGAATATATCTTCTTATGTTAGCTAGTTTGTTAGGGTTCATTGTTTTATCGAGGTCTATATTTACATTATTTTTCTTCCATATTTTATATGTATGTGTTGTTGCCTTTTCATTTTTTTGGTAGAGCACTGCTGTGAAATAGGCGTATAGTATCGAAATGTATTCCTCACGTGTCCATTTATGCCATTTTGGTTTTGTTTCCAGGACATGAGGAACAACGTCCGGTCCTTTATTTTGACGGTCATCGTTTTCGTAGGGTACCGGTTCGTTTATTTATGTTGTCAGATTGTTTTGCACGTTCAGATCTTCGTATTTTTTTCGTAACAAGCTTACAGTACGCACTTCTCGGTTGTTATTCTTGGGTGTAATAATACCGGTGTTATTTAATCTGCTTGTAATATTTTTGTACATGGTGTTTTGGGGTTCGAAGATGGTTTGATTTTGATGTAACACGTGTGTTTACGATCGCTGTGCGGCTAGTGGAGGTATCAAGTTAAAATACATCATTATATTTGGAAAAATAGAAATAAATTTCAATGAGTATTACTTACTCGGATATAGTCCAACCCTTTGTCAGCTATTTTTTGGCTCAATGCGATGTCTTTATTTCCGATGTTTTTGGATGAGTTTCGGAGCAGTGATTTATCGTTCTCACATGTTAAACTTCCCCGGTGTCTCTCCTGTTAAACTTCTCTCTCCTGTTAAACTTCCCCTCTCCAGTAGTAATCGTTGCGTTGGGCATGATAAAGAAGAGAGCTGAGAAGTATATTAAGAAACTACTCTTGATGGGTTCGGCCCATATACTACGGAAAGCACTCTCCATCTAAAATGGAATAAATGTGGTGATGATTTTAGCATACGTAGCAAAACAAAAATGCCTTTGCTAATCTAGGTCTCCGGAGGATGCCCGGTACTAAGGCAGCTGAAATGTTATAATGAAAAGAAACCATAAATAATATTGACGACGACGATGATGATGATGATGATGATGATGATGATGATGATGATGATGATGATGATGATGATGATAATAATAATAATAATAATAATAATAATAATAATAATAATAATAATAATAATAATAATAATATCATCATCATCATCATCATCATCATCATCATCATCATCATTATTATTATTATTATTATTATTATTATTATTATTAGTAGTAGTAGTAGTAGTAGTAGTAGTATTTCCCCTGATATTTGTACTGTGCTTGATACCACAGGGAGATTGAACAACAGAAGAGGAACTCCACAATCCCGAATCATAAATAAGTTACGGCGTAGAATTGAAAACTGTGAAAATGTATCTGAACAAAAATGAACATTTTGTCAGAGTACAAAACGTAAAATTTTCATTTCAGTAGTAAGAACATTATCTCTACCACGAATACATTCGTAAATTCCAGTTATGGCATAACTCCTTATCATTGGTTTGAACCGGACAGAACTTGATACTGTTGACTGTAATGTGAGAAATCTAATTAGGAAAGCATTATATATTACACAGAAATCCGACATTCAACTACTGAACATCAGTTGAATAGAGGGCCACATAGGATTATTGAGTGTAAGAGAACAGTGCAAGAAATCAGTCTTTAATGTAGTTTATTATCTTTAGAATTCACAGAAAGTCTTGCTGCGAGACCTAGTCTGTGATAAAAGATTTAAAAAATTATTGTAGGAAATGGATTAAAACAATAGCTACACATTACGCAACAGAAATTGATCAAACAGCTAAATTATGAAACTAAAGCAGTTGGTAAAAATGAACATTCTGATGCGTTAAGTGGTAAACAACCAAAAAAGCTGACTTTACTTGGCGAATACTTTTGCGAGCTAGAGACCTTAAGTATGAATAAAATACCATTACTTCACTGCAGGCACAACTCAGACCTAATTACAACGTTACTGATGGAGGAACATGTCGTCATTATTAGATATATCATTGGGAAATTTCTAAAAAATTACTGTAACAAATATGATGTCACCTATTAGAAGGGTTCTCTGATATATTATGCCACATTTTATCAACAATTTTTAATACTGACTCCAGACAATGCTTGGAGGAATAACAGCAAATCTACTTTGTATATGACTTGCCACTTTGAGTACTACCACCTTCTGAGATAAATGGAGAAACGTGCGCAGATGTAGTATATATTCCAGGTAAAAACAATAAAAGGCCAAGCAACCGATTGGTATGGAGTTGTTTACTAATACAATTTGACCTCTATCAAGTCCCCTTTGATATGTCAAGTCCCCTTTCCAACTCTAAGGATTCAGTTGTCTCTCTTCATCTCGATACCCATATCTACCGATTCAGTTGACTTTCTTCATCTCGACACCCATATCGCTTCATTAACTAACTGTTATATAAACCAGAATATCCAACTTTTCCTTCCCAGAATGCGTCTCTAGTAATCTTTCTACGTGCATTTTTCCCGCAGTAGTCAACTTGCCACAGTTAAATATGGATATTAAAAACGTTAATCCCACTGGTATTGCAAGCTTGTGATGGCAATGCTCACTGTCACATACTCACAATTGAATGCTAATGTAGCTCTCGTTAACTCTGTAATATAGCTGATACATATAGAGATTCAACACCAGAGGGCTTATTTATAATTAAGCATTCAGGTATGAATATCGCGACTAAGAACACAGAACAATGGCTACCTTTCTTCCATGATAATCTCGGTTCACAGCGGTTCTTAGAACTGTATCGTCTTTCACAGTTCGTAACAGGAACTCGTTTGTCTATCGTTAGTGTTTCATTTACTGCACAACCGATGTCTATGTGACCGACAATCTAGGTCTGATATATGAATTCAGAAGGCAAAGATAACAGAATTTATAATTATTATGGCTTTCACCAAAGACATTAATGATACAAGTGAGATAAGATAGCTCCCAGCCGGATATCAGAACTCAGTTGATTTTGCTTTTACACACGCGCACACCTCTCACACACCAGAGACAGATAGCTGATATTATTTACATTCCCACCAGACCAAAGTAAAAGTAAATAAATACGCCAAGAAATTAATATGAAAAATCATCGTCTTCTCCTTTAGATATATTACTGTCACGTCTGCAGACGACTTATTCTTACATTCCTCCAGAGTTAAATGGTAAATATAGACTATTATTGATATATTAGTTGATGTGAATAAAGAATGCGATGGGGACGAAGTTTCTTTTTTTCACGGAGCTATTAATATGGTATTAGATCAAAGCAGTAATAAATGTATGTATGTATGTATGTATGTATGTATGTATGTATGTATCTATCTATCTATCTGTCTATATATGTGTGTGTATATATATATAT
>NC_068987.1:68106090-68106951 GCF_001194135.2 Octopus bimaculoides | reverse complement strand
TATATATATATATATGTACATGTATGTATAGATGCATATCTGGGTACATGACGTTGCAAAAAAACATGGACAAAATGATAAACAATGTACAAAAAAACACACAGGCCACATAGAGAACATTTCCTTAATCAGCTGCCACCATTATAACACTGGCGTTTCGAAGAGTTAGGGAAGGACGCATCGTTAAAATGGCTCTTCCCACGGACACAAATTAAATTTGTTCCATGGAGGATAGTGGCGGACGGAAAACAAGACAGGAAAACGAAACAGTGAAAGAAACAAACAAAAAGGCTATACGGCCAGACGTGAAAAAGTATGTGTATATTGAACGCTGTGAAGCACGAACTAGAATGAAACGGGACGAAGAAGAATGTTCGTGTGTGCTTGGCGAGGCCAAGATATGAAAGGAATTAGCAGCTGGACACATGTGATCAGCGAGGGGTAGGGAGAAAGAGTGGTAGAGGGAGAAAAAGGGGAGGAAGTAGAATATAAGTGAGCAACGAGAGAGAGAGAGAGAGAGAGAGAGAGAGAGAGAGAGAGAGATAGTAGTGACGGGGAGAGGCGAAGAACAGTAGAAGGAAGAATGAAAGGGGGAGATAGATACAAAGGAGATAGATAGAAAGAGTCGCGTCAGAAAAATAAAGTTCAAAACTTACTTGCAAGGGTAACACGTGCGTTCGATCATGTAATACAAATAATATATGAGTATATGCACATATATGTACATGTAAGACAACAAAAGAAAGAAAGAGACCTCGATATTATGTAAATAGAGGAATTCATTTGTAAATAATATGTGACAATTATTCGGTAGTCATGATAAAACTCCGAGTTTCGGATGTCGGGGCGGAAACCCACGCC
>NC_068987.1:68104842-68106080 GCF_001194135.2 Octopus bimaculoides | reverse complement strand
ATAAAACTCCGAGTTTCGGATGTCGGGGCGGAAACCCACGCCACCATCTCTTCAGTTATCTGGCTATCGAAAATTGCTATGGAAATGACCGTTAAACAAAGGGAAATTACTGTGTGATTGACCGTTATTAAGACCGTTATTAAGACAAAAGGGCTATTAGAATGACCGCTAAGTGAGAGGAAGGAGTAAATATAAGGGAGTAAAAATGTCCATATCCTTATGACGTTTTTACATATTTTTCTGTATTTCGCCTTTGGCCTTATTTTTTTCTTGTGCATGTGCGTATATAGACGTGTGTATGAACCTTTATTGCGCACGTGTGTATGTGTGCAAGCGTGTTGCGCGTGTGTGTGTGTGTGAGCGTGTATGCGGGCATATATATATATTTTTTGGCGAATGTGTGGGTGGGCATGTGGGTGTTTCAAGTGTGGGTGGATGAGTATATACATATAGGCGCATGTTCGTGGGAGTTGGGGCGCGCACGAGTATGTATGCACTGGTGCGCTTACGCGAATACTACGGACATTTTTCCTCCCTTGCCGTTACTCCCTCCTCTTATTCTAAAAGCTCTTTTGTCTTAATAACGGTCAACCACACAGTAATTTCCCTTTGTTTAACGGTCATTTTCATAGCATATAAGGGTTAGCATATTTAAAAAATCCGAAGAATAAAAATTGTGTTACATACAAAATTAAGAGGAATGACCGCTAAACTTGACACCTAATATGCTAAACATAGACGCCAAATCGCCATTACCACAAAGAGTGTGTTCTCAAGAACAATCTCAGCAAAACGCCAAAATGTAAAAATGAGCAAGACAAATGACGTCTATGTTTAGCATATCATGTGTCCACTTCAGTGGTCATACCTCTAAATTTTGCATATATACACACACACACACATACACACACACACACACACACGCACGCACCCACACACAGACACCTTACTTGACAACCGTTGTTTGCGTGTTTATGTCCCCGTAACGTAGCAGTTCAGCAGAAGATAACCGATACAATAAGTACCAGGATGACAAAGGATAAGTCCAGGTGTTGATTTCTTCGACTAAAAGGTGGTGCTCCAAAACGGCTGCAGTCAAATGTCTGAAACGTAAAAGAAGAAACGAGTAGGAGAAAACACATACATTTATTCATGCACACACATATACATATACATATACACACACACAAACATAAACACGCGTACACACACACCTTTATATGTCTGTTCATATATAT
>NC_068987.1:68102818-68103364 GCF_001194135.2 Octopus bimaculoides | reverse complement strand
TGTGTGTGTGTGTGTGTGTGTGTGTGTGTGTGTGTGTGTGTGTGTGTGTATGTGTGTATGTGTGTTTGTGTGTGTAGAGTTGTGTATTAATGGGAATAGTCGTACCATAAATTATATCTCTTAACATAGGAATTAAAGAACAACTTTGACTCAGGAACACCATAAAATCTTCACTGAATCTACTACAAGTAAAAGCCAAATCCCTCTCATCTGACAGAATGCTATCTTTACACTGGAACGATGCATTGCATAAGGTAAATATTAGACATCTTAAGCCTGAAAAATGAAGCACGAGTAATGAATGGCATGTATTTGAGCATATGTCTTATTTTCAAAGTTAACAGCAGCAGCAACAACAACCACAGCAACCACAACAACAACAACAACTACTACTACTACTACTACTACTACTACTACTACTACTACTACTACTACTACTACTACTACTGCTGCTGCTACCAGAGAAAAAACACAGATGCAAAGACACGCATACATACAAACACGCATACATGCATACATACATACATACATACATACATACATACA
>NC_068987.1:68094595-68102808 GCF_001194135.2 Octopus bimaculoides | reverse complement strand
ATACATACATACATACATACATACATACATACATGCATACATATGTGTGTATATAATATGTATGTATGTATACATACGACGTACTTCTTTCGGTTTCCGTCAACCAAATGCACTCAAAGGATTAAGTCGGCCCGAGGGTATAGTCGAAGACACTTCCCCAAGGTTCCACAGAGTGGAATTGAACTGGAAGCCATATGGCTGGGAAGCAAACTTCTTACCACGCAAATTGAATAAATACGCGGTTAATCGTACCGACATCGAGAAAAATCTCGCCGTCTAAACATCAGCCGTGCTGAATCCTCAACCCTTGCCATCTCCGTTACCGAGATGACATCGTCATCAAACCGGCTGAAGGAGCTGTAGTGGTGCGGAGCGCTGAATAGTAGGAAGCGTCCCAACAGTTTCGTAACCCTGTGTTCTGGCACGTCCTGTCTTCCGATGTAAACCATCTTCTACCAGCAGCGGGTTTCTTCTAATCTCAGGAACATCATCTCGTCCCCTGCCTTCCCTGCACTATTACCAACCTCATTGCCTAAATTCTCCGAAAATGCAACCGCCTATTTCCTCCCCCAAATCCATAAACCCAACAAACCTGACCGCGCCATCGTTTCTGCCTCTAAATGCCCCGCTCGACTCATTTCAGAATACCTGAACCTCATTCTTTACCCCTTAGCTGCTCCCCTCCCCTTCCACATAATCTCATACCAATCTTGCCCTCTGTCTTTTCATTTCTTTTTCTTTACGTCCCGGCCTCTCTCGCATCGCAGAAGTTACTTCGCAGCATTTCTTGTGGCTGTTCACGTTCAAATTCCGCCGAGTTCACTTTGACTTTCATACTATCCATGTCGATAAAATATATCCATACTATCTATGTCGATAAAATAAGTACCTGTGAAGTACTGGGTGTAAGGTAACTGAATCAGTATTCATATGAGCATATACGTTTTCTTATATGTATTAAAAAATATGCGTCTATATATTTTTATATTTAAATGGTAACCTTCTTAATAGAAGGTTTCTTGCATTAAGCAAACGTTATAAATCACTTTTGGTTAGCGTTTTTATTCTACATTACTATTTTAGTTCATGTGTTAGATACTTACGCAGCTACTTAGATGAATGATACCGATCATGTCGTTCAGCTTTTCACTTCTTTTTACCTTCCTTCTTCGTTCGAAATGCCCAGCGTTGTCTACTCCGGCTTATTACGTTCTGACATCAAAGGCAGAGACTTCGGAGCTATGCTGATTTTGCCGAAGATAGTTAAACATCGGTGGCTTGGAGATGGAAGGATTGCATGCATAGATAACCGTCAATATTTTTAAAAAATTTGACCGGAGGTGCATACAGGGTATATGAATATACAGTATATGTGCATATACAGTATGTGCGTATATACAGTATATGTGCAGAGGCATTGTCAACAGTGAACGACGTAAGCTGTACTTGTCTATATTCAAGTTTACGAAAGCGATCATATGCATTTCATTCAGAAATTAAATATTAATTAGTTTAATTATATCAATGTTTGGTTACGCTGGATGATTTTAAAAGTAGGCGAATCTTAGATTAGGTCTGGTTTTCCAAGAATACCCTTAGCTTTACAAATTATCTTTGTCAGAACATTATGTGTCGGGTACGCATCGTGGATGCATATTATTGATTTATTTGATTTCCTTCTTGGGAGGTTTCCTGTATTCTGTTTCGCATAAATTCTCCCATTCTTGTATGGGAAGCCGGTCCGTTGCAGATTTACTGATATTTGCCAGCGGAGAGGACGAGAGCAAGGCAAAAACGACGTCTTTTGCTCAAGAACATAACGCAGTGACCGGTTCAGCAATCGAAACCAATCAATCGATAAAGAGTGTAAACGAGAAAAACCGTTTCGCCACGCGCCTCTATAGTTGATCAGTTATGTAGTAGATGATAATAACTATATAAACTCCATATATACATTTACTCTCATATTTTTTTCATAATAACTATGTTTACTATTAAGCATCATCTTAGTTCGTCATACATATGCAAGATAATCGTTGGTAAAGTACCCCACTATACTATCTACTTCACTGATTATATTGCAATAGAATATATACTGATCATAGGCAATAGTTGTAGGACGAAAGTCATTCATATTTAATAATGGTTTGCACATACACTCACATGAAAACCGACTTAGAACTAGTAATCTATATATACATGGTTTAAGAACATCTTATTTGCTTTTTGTGCTCTTTTCTCCTTCAAATTAGCTATAATAATGACGAATATTGTTTTACTTAAAAAATACAAGCAGTTTTGTCATTCATTCAATACAATATTATCTCAAAATAATGTAAAAACGTAACGTGTATGTATATGTATATATATATATATATATATATATATGTTGTAAATTGCTAGCAATTTACAAAGACATAAATATTTACATTTCAAAAAATGGCCACGATTCAAATATATTGTTAAAATTGAGCGACTCCGAAAATTTTGGATCTAAATTTGACCGTGTATTAATAACGTAGGAATGAAGGGAGACGCCACTGTGACCACGAGTTTGAATTTCATGTAACATGAACTGTTTTGTGAACAGCAAGTAATAACCGCAGAGATAACACGGGAGTATATTTAACATACACACTCACACAAAAACAAATGCATACACATTCGCAGTGACGCCCACTCCTTCATACAGGCAGGAAAATAAAAATACAATGGTAGTTGTACAATCTTCCGCTCGAAGAAATGTAGAGATACATTCTCACATATATCTCACAAAGACACGCATGTAGATACAAGTAAACGCGCGCGCGGACACACTCACGCAGAAACACAAAATTACGAATAGATATGGGTGTGTCATTGCAAATGTAAGATATCTTTATTGATAAAAATAACGGAAACTACGATCTATGTAAAGAATATTATATCAATTATAAGAGGGTAAATAATAATGGTTTAAAAACTAATTGAAAATGGCAAACACGCACACACACACACCCACACACACATATTCTACTCCTACAGGTTTCACCTGCTCTCGTATGAGAGAAATAGATATGTATTTGTCGCATCCTATTACTTTTGAAACATTACACATAAATAGATATATATATATAGATGCATGAGCCTATAGATGTGCGTATGTGTGTCTGCCTGTCTGTGTGTCTGTGTGTGGTTGCGCACGCGCGTGTGCATGCGCGTGGTAGTGTGTATGTTACTGTGTAAATATATTCGTGTATTGATATTTGTTTCTCTGTCAGGTTACATATAAAAACACTTTGGCATTAAACTGGAAGATCACTCAAGAGATTTAGCTGAGTATATATTTATCAAATTTACCAGGTAAAAATACACAGTAACTTTGACATTTTGATTTGTGCACCTTCATGACACACATTCACAGGTACACATATTAAATAATTATTTTGTCACATTTCTCACACACGTACCCCACTAACACCTACACAGACAAATCTTCTCTCAACCACTCTCCTACTTCCAGTATTCCACATATACATGAATTCAGAGACGCACTCTCGTTACAATATGGCAAGATAAAATTCTGCGTACGCTGTCTCTCTCTGTCTCTATCACCCACTCTTTCTTTCTCGCTCTCTGTCTTTCTTTCTCTCTCACTCACACACACATAAGCACATAAACACACAAGTACACACACACACACACACACACACACACACACAGACACACAGATTGCCTACATATGAAACCCATGGAACACAACGCAAATATCAGATATACCTACGAAGAAGTACGTATATAGTAACTATTCACAGAGAAACACAAACATGCTGTAATACTCTATCACACAAATATAGTTTCGTTTATTCTAGTTTCTTCTTCAAAATACTCCATTACTCTACTCTTTACTTCTGGTCTGTCTGCGCCTAACAAGGAAACCAGCTCCTTCAAACTTCTTAAGACGAATTTTGCACTTTTTAATTCCAAAGCTATCTTCCCATTGCAGTTGGCGTTTCTGCTTTTCCCTCCCCTCTTTTCCTCGAAACGTTATATCCATAGCAGTTTTTCATTTCCTTGACTGTGAAGTTTATAATACTGGTGGTTTACTTCTCTTCTTTTCCAGTAGTTATTTTGTCTCTACATTTTCTCTCTCTCTCTCTCTCTGTATATTTATTATATATACATACAAATTTAATGCACAATATATGGATTTAACTAAACCGGAGGTACTCAGATAGAAGCTCCTTTAATCGATCAGGTTACAAGCTACATAGTAAATCAAAACAAAACAAACGAGTGATTTTATGTGATAAAGGCTGCAAAACAATCGTCTTTATATGGAATCCAATGGTGTAATATATATATTTATCTTATGCCGCATCGCTTTTTTATATTTTTTAGTATATACAAATATATATGACTTATTTGCAGGATCCATTTGAGTAGAGCTGTTTTAATAATAAGACACCAAGTTGAGATTGTGAACAGTATATCCGTGTATTACCAGTATATATATATATATATATATATATATATATATATATATATATGGATACTCACGCAAATATTAATGCGTATACGGACATGTCTTACCACTAACATACACATGCACATGAACAGATCAATATACTCATCAATATAACTATATATCTAAATGTAAAATCTCATAAACATACTTCGGTGTTCAGTATCCATGGTCCACTTTATGTTCCAGATCCAACGCAGTGAAGGCTCCAGAACCCATACATATATTCATACTTAAATACATACACATACACGCACACACACATTTATATATATAATTAAGATTCAGTTGAATTAGGTACTTAAATTGAGGCATCAAGCCAGTTCGGTATAGTCTGCATAGCTCCAAGTTAGGTGCACAGAATGTAAACAAGTAACAAGGATGTCCAGGTATCAATATTTTACGGCCGTTTCGAGCGGCTCCATCTAATCGATCAATGAAAACATTACATCAATTTGAAAGAAACTGCTCTCCTCAGACGTAGATGATCATGTAGATTTCCAACATAACGGATAAACCATTTTTAACAAATTTATATCAATACTAGAAACCAAAATAATTACATTGTTTCCTTATGTTATATTTGTGGCAGAATGAATTTAGAAAATAATGCATATCTTATTAAGCGTGCTATAATTTAGAGAGTAGCAGAGGAAATTTGTTGGGGCCAAGAGTGGTAAGATAGTTGTTTATATTTAGAAGATTTTATGCAGCATGTGGTCTACAACCATTTAGAATTAAATCAGTTGGGATTTGTCAACTGTGCTTTAGCTGATGGTGATAAATCAATTAATGTCAGACAATCTCACAGACCCTTATTTTACTGGAACCCTATATCTAGCTTTATCTATTTAAAATTATGTGTCTCAGAGCTACTAGTAAGAGAATGATTGATGGGGGAAGAGGTTATAACTAGAAGGAAGGGTAGGAGTGGCCAATACTTATTTAGATTATCAATTAAAGGGGGAATTTGATGAAAAACAAAAGATATAAGTAATATAAGCACTAAGGCTGGGAATTAGAATTGAAGGTTAAGGGGATGTAGTAATTCATAACTTAGCAAATTTATTATATTAAATTTAGAAAAAAATTTAAATCAATATGTAGGAACAGGATAGAAATTAAACTTAAAATCTAACAATGGGATACTTTAATATATAAGAGAAAGCTCATAAGGCCTTTCCTAAGCATATTCTTAAGGTGGTCATGATAAAAACCATACAACAATGAATGTATAATTGAATTAAATTATCATCTGATAGTATATATTAAAGCAAGACAATGATTATTGTCCTCATTACGAGTTGATAAGTATAAGATATCGAAAATATGGAATCGAATGTAAGGGGTAATTTAATTAGAGGTATACTAAATGTATAATGGAGTTCATGCGGATATAATTGCTAAACGAATCTGGGCATGTAAATATTTATTGAATATTTCATAATTAAAAAATACTAAAATAAAATAAAATAAGTATTTCCATATCTGGTACTCTTTTTTAAAAAGAATCTTGTAAAAAGAATTATTTATATATATACAATAATTGCAGCGCGGAAAGTGTTTACAAGCCATTTAAAACACACAAAAACCGTTAGATTCATTACAACATTTAAATTTAATTTGTCAAAATATTTTCATCGCTTTGAAACAGCGACCTGTTCACTGACAAAATTCCGTACTGCATCCGAGAAAGTAACAGTTAGTTCATGATATATATGTACGTATGTATGTGTGTATGCGTGCATGTATGCATATATGCATGTATGTGTACATGTATGTGCGTATGCATATGTGCACATGTGTATGTATGCCTATGCGCATGTATGTATATATGTATGTATGTACGTATGTACTTATGTATGTACGTGAGTATTTAGGTAAGTGTGGATAGGTTGGAGAGGGACACCAACAAAATAAATACAATACTTGGTATGATAAGAAGTTTCACAGTGTAATGGTTCTTGACGCTACACCTAAGAACGAATTAAGTAAGGCATTTAAGAAAATCCTGGACAAAACTGGCCGTAAGATCAAAGTTGTAGAAAAGACAGGTAGGACTATCAAATCTGTATTAAGTTCATCATATCCATTTGATAGAATCACGTGTCAGAATAATTGTGAAGTATGTTCTACAAACTCATATGTGAACTGCAAAACAAAGAGCACTGTATACCAGATTAAGTGCCAAGAAGAAGCTTGCGTGATATATATATATGGTGGTTGTCTACTCCTTATACAGAGTCTGACCATCTTGTACCTACACCTTAAATTCAACATGGCGTCTGGTGTGGTTGTTTAAACCAGGAAATGTATTGCAAACCACCCCACATAGATTGCATATCCAATTTGGACCACCAAGAGCTGCAATTAAATTCTGATCTTTGTATAAAAGATGTTGCCGAATGGATATAATACGACATTCAAGGGCTTTTTGGATGGATGTTAAACCTCGGCCGCCTTGATATCGTTTTAGGTAGTGGTGATCTACGTAACAGTTTATGTGAAAATTATGTGTGCTTGTTAGTATTTTCCGGGCTTTCTCATAAATGGCTCGGATCTCATCAAATGTCCAATGAAGCAGCCCAAAATTTGGTATGGCACTGCAAACTCATTTTGGACCACTGTTTTTTTGAGGTACAATTTTTTTTTATTCGGATGTAATATCCTTTAGTGACAGGTGTTTAGTAACAAGTGCCATTGTAAGACTCTTTCATCCACAGTTAGATACCTGAAACATTCCTTGCCAGATACAGGGGAACAGTCAAATCACTGACGGAGATGTTGCCAGTCTGGTTAATAATTTATCACCTTTTCACTGCCATATAACAACAGTTATCCTGACCCAACTGTATGTATGTATGCATGTATGCATGTAATATGTATATGTACAAATTTGTATCTTTCGTATTATGTATACAGTTGTATGTCTAGACATGCTCATGTATACTTAAATTATAAGTTTCTAGAAAGGTTTACAGATTTTTATAGTGCGTATGCATGTATGTATTATGTATAATATAGATTATGTTATCGAACATTTTGCAAGGTTTAGTTAGAAACCTTCTTGGTATGACAGATGAAGATCGTACTAAGATGCTTGAGCGAGAATATAAGTTGTACTGCATTCTCATTTAGGCACATGCTCTACTCACAGGAAAACAGTGCATCAAGAATTTGTTTCAGCTGCAACTTCTGGCATGTTAAATGACAATATAGAAACTTAAAAACAATGTAATAATGATGACAATAAGGGTTAATATGACAAGAAAAACAACAATAGTACTGACATGAAAAAAAAAAAGTAGAACAGGCGGAAACTCGAAGAAGAAGAACAAATATGAAAGCCTGGTCAAAATTACCACTTTCAAATTTTCAGCTTTTTCCGTACCCATTTGAAATATCGAAAGAGAAATCAGTCCTCTTATTTGAATATATGCACCTTATGCATACATGCATGTATATATATATATATATATATATAATTATGTGTATTTCTTCTATCTTAATGAATAAACATTCTTCTGATAGAATAAATGGGTTAATAGAAACCAATGTAGCAAATAACACAAAATAACTGTGGTTTAGTTCCTGTTTTTAAGGCAGGAACTCCTTGAAATTTGGGGTATTTGAGTATATTTACGAATTTAAGGATTGGAGAAAACGCATGTTATAATTGCATACTTTATTCCTACATATGTTTCAAAGG
>NC_068987.1:68093491-68094227 GCF_001194135.2 Octopus bimaculoides | reverse complement strand
TATATATATTCCCGAGCGTCATACTAATATATACTTTTGTTATTTACACCACCTGTCCTCGTCTGTTGTTATTTTTTGTATATTCTCCCATATATATATATATATATATATATATATATGTATGTATGTATGTAGGTATGCATGTATGTACTATGTATGTATGTATGTATGTATGATCATGGGTGTGTATGTAAGTATTCATGTATGCATCCAGATATACATAATTGTGTAAGATATACAGGTGAAGAATATCGCACATTTAAGACAATCAAAACGCGATAAGTTATCAGCAAAGTGCTCAATAATATTTGTTTGTCTATACATTTATCTATGAACATATGCACACACACACACACACACACACACACACACACACACTTTGGTGTGTATGTATGTATACATACATACATATATATATGTGTGTGTATGTGTGTGTATATGTGTGTGCATGTGTATGTGTGTGTGTAAATATACACCCATATCTTATATCTATAGAATTACTTATACAAAAATATATATGCTTATATATATGTATATATACGTGGCAGCTGATGAAGGAAACGTCTTCTATGTGGCCTGTGTGTTTTCTGTACACTGTTTATTATTTTGTCCACGTTTTTTTGCAACGTCCTGTGCCCAGATATGCATCTAAATATACATGTAAATGTAGGTATGTACATACATGTACGTATATAAACATATACTCACATATTTTTTGTATTATATATATATATAT
>NC_068987.1:68091385-68092369 GCF_001194135.2 Octopus bimaculoides | reverse complement strand
ATAAATAAATGAATGAATAAATGAATAAATAAAAGAAATATATCGGATTCCTATGATATGCTTCAAATTTTATGCATTTCATTTTTCTTTATTACTTTTTATTACTTTTTATCCCACAGATTTTTGATCCGATCAAATTTTGGTAAGTTTATTTAAAGATATAAAATGCATTATTATTATTATTATTATTATTATTATTATTATTATTATTATTGTTCTTCATATTTCTTCTTCTTCTTCTTCTTCTTCTTCTTCTTCTTCTTCTTCTTCTTCTTCTTCTTCTTCTTCTTCTTCTGCTTCTTCTTCTTCTTCTTCTTCTTGGATTCTTTTCCTTCATGCACATCCTCTCCTTCTGTTGTTTTTATTATTATTATTATTGTTGTTGTTGTCGTTGTTGTTGTAGTTCATGCTTTAGATGTTAGTATTATTGTCTTTAACATCATCAGCATCATCATCACTATCATCATCATCATCATGTCATCATCATTATCGTCATCATCATCATCATCATCATCATCATCATCATTCACATAGTTATTATTTTACAATATTTTAGTTTTGTGGGGGCTTTCCTTCAAAATTTCCTTACTTGCTTTTGTGTGATGCATTATTCGTTGGCACGTATTTTGCGCGTAAATATACATATTTATAGTTAGATCTGCTCACCTATGAAGAAAAAAAACAGGAAATATTCAAAAGTATATGTACACATGAACATACCACAGTACAAACCTATATACATACATGCTCACGCATATACATCCACAAATATATGTGTCTGTGCATAATGCTGTGCGAATTTACTTATATGTTTATCATTCGTGAAGTTATAGAATTCGCATTTTGCTATTTTTACGGGTATATATAAAAAACGCGCATGCCCATGTATGTTTGTGTGTGTTGGACACATATATACACACATATGTGGATATATATACTTGCATACAGATGTAAAGTACATATATATATATATATATATATATA
>NC_068987.1:68080612-68090179 GCF_001194135.2 Octopus bimaculoides | reverse complement strand
ATATATATATATATATACACATATTTATATCTGAATAAGAAGCACACTCTAAAGAATAGAGCAGTAAAATATTGAATCACCAAAGTTAAAGTTTGGTCATACTGTGACTAATGGCCAACCATGTGTGGCCCCATCCAATATCAAGGGACACCCATATGATATTAGCTGGAAGATCTTAGAAACAACAAGGCGCCTATACTAATGGCAGCAAGCGCTGCAAAATCAGCATCTCTGAGCGAGCCAAAATTCTTAAAAACTATGCTAGGCCTGGCTCACTGAACACTCGTAAAGAAATATGTACAAAATATGTTCATTTCAAATGCTACGTCCTGCAAAATTGAGATTCTCCGTTCGCTGATTAGGCTCCTAAGCGACCTTACGAAATAGATCCCCGTTTCCAATTAATTGATAGTGCAAGGGAAACAACCCGTACTCACTAACGGCTTTTTTTTTCTCTGATAGACGTTTGACCTGTTGACCATAGCGTTTCTTCTCCTCTGTGAGGTGCAGAGTTACATTTGTTTTCGTATAGAGGTTGATGTGCTGTCCCCTTTATATACGTGCCTATGCCATCACATACGTGCTTATCCAAACACTGAACACACACATCTATGCATATTATGAAGACGGTTGCAGTGGCATTGTAGATCTACTACCTACTGGGTGCATTTTCTGTTCAGCTTGGTAATATCTCATTTATGAGAACAGTATCGCGTATCTGTCGAAGTGACGAGTCTCTTGGGTGTTTAGACAAAATGTCGATGCTAATTCAGCTCAGCATGCCGCCATTTTGCTCTCTGGCACGCTGATAGAACATAGACGACTGTTTCCTGTCATTATACATACATACATACATACCTCCCCAACATCACGCGCGTGCAGATATATGCTCACATACACATACCTACGTTGTTCTACCACTCGACTAAAAGTCCCTCCACTTCTTCCACACACCCACTGGGAACTCTTGCGTTCTCTTACTAGTTGCGCTATACATCCAGCTAGAGATTGCTGAAGAAGACTGGTATATGAAAATAAACCTCGGTGAGTAGACCGTCCACTCTCGGCGACTTTTCCATTCTGCAGCTAGTCATCGCGTATCGCATATCCTCTGCTGTTATATGTATTTCGCAGAAACCCGTATCTGTGGCCGAAAGGTACGGCATACCGTCGAGACAGGAGTTGAGAATCACCGCGAGATGCAACGCCACTGCATGATCTTAGAGTTCAGCTAAGTGCTACTGAGATTCCCCATACATCTGCTTGGATTCGAGTAACAAGAGCTTGTACTGACCCGTGAAAAAACCGAATTGTGGTTTCGTCTCTACAATATGATTCTGCTACGGGAACCCATCAAATGGCTTTTAACCCCTCGTGTTTGTCATTGAAAACTTGATCTCGCCGCCAGCTCATCGGTCGCTGTGCCTCTGCTAAGTACTACATCTAGTTTCCTTAATAGAGCTCCTTCTATTCTAGATTCCTTTAACCGAAATGTTTTACTAAACCCAAACACCTGTACCCTAAGAACCTTTTTAAGGGCTATTCATAGGTTGATGACTGTTGCACCCGACAACATCCGATGGATTAACTTGCTCTCCTGGTCTCTGAAAGCTTGATGCAGCGGGAAAGAGGTATTAAGCTTCCAGTATTCGGAGCCCTGCTTATGGATTTTCTCTAGGTTACAAATTTGTGGTCTATGTAGTCGATGACTTTGAACTGTGGACAAACTATGCTACTTCTATCTATTAGCCTACAGAATATTCTGTCTTCATACGATCTAGACCATCTGATGATGTTCGCCTATGTTCACACAGGCAATTTCGAAAAAATCTAGCTGATACCTGTTAGCCAGTTGATAAGGTTTAGCTGATTTGTGGCTGAGCTTGTTTGTGAGGCTTTTAAACACTTTTTCCTCCTGGCTAGCCCCAACCTATCCAGCTGATAGCCACCTATTAAGATGATATTCCAATCACTTGCTAGCACCAAAATGCAGAACGTCCCGCGGAAAACCTCCAAACCACTAACAAATCTCAAGGAAAAGAAAGCAGTTTGATGGGTCTGGTTTGCAGACACCAAGTCACCCAAGGGATCAGCACCATTCTGAAGGAATACAATGGATATAGAAGAAAATAGATTAACTGAGACAAGTGGGCAGGCTTAGTATCTGAACACAGTACAGGAAATTCATGCCATAGGGATAGTATTGCGGACAGTTAGACAGATGGACTGATTAAGTTGTTTGAATCTTAGTTCAAACCAGATCTCCAGGTAGATCAAAACTGGCCGATGTTACAAACAGGGTGGCAAGTTTTCCCCGAAAATATTGGATGGAAAGTTATCCCTAAATGTTGAGCAACGGTGGCGAATCTACCATACTTTACCTGTTATAAATTTCCACCTGTTCTACTGGTCATCATTCTATGCACTTGTGGAACTATGTTGAATAACTGTTGTCGGATTTATCGCATAACCGCCTCTCAAATGAATCTGTTGTGAATATCACCCCACAGCATCTTTAAACTGAGAAGGATGGGCAGTTTCCCCCCACTGTCTTACGATACTAAAAATAAAATAGACGGAATGCAGACACCTTCCACTTAATTTAAGCCCTCGTAGACTTCTCAAGTTTTAACTCGAAAAGAAACTTGAGTATGTGGAGGGAGGTGGTCTCCGTTATGACGAAGGCATTGCGACAGAGGTAGACAGGTATTTGGGATCAATAGCTTTAATTGATTGTCCTAAGATGGAGCTCTTCTTTTCTGAGGAGAGGAGAATGTCTCAGCAATATTCCCTTCATAGGTTTCCCTTGTATTGGACAAAATTGATAACAGTATTTTATCCGTCTCTATATTGTAACCTTGTTAGAATTATTGTGTTTTTGTAACGACCTCTTCAATTGCTATCATAATTATTGCATGTTTGTTCACATTTTTCAACCCTCCTTCCATAAATTGATTTCAAATTATGGTACGAGGCCACCAAGTTCTGGGGCGAGCTTAAGTCGATTACATTGATAGCAGTACTCAGCTGGTACTTATTTTGTCGATCCTGAAAAGATAAAAAGCAAAGTCGATCTCGGTGAAATTTGAACTCAGAATGGAATAACACCTCCGTTCATATATTAATATATTATAATATTGCCCCACTTTTTACTATTATGTAACATGTTTGTCATACCTATGTATTTGTAATTTTCATGTATGAAAGACTACCATGCTAATTGAAGAAACTTTATAAAGTAAATAATTTTTGATGGGGGGACTTGAAGTAGATAATGCTAAGAATAACAGTTTGTAGAATATTGAGTTAGAATATTGTAGAATATTGAGTGGAAAAATTTCGAAGGTCTTATCGTGGACGAAAATCGCTGCATCTTGCCTGTGAATATATTTTAAGTGTGATAGACAGATGACATGATTTAATACTGCTAAATTGCGTGCACCTACTTTTATTCTACTTTGTAACTCTTCGCAACATCAGTGAATGTAGTATTAATTGATTTTAGTATATCGGATGCGAGAGATTATATCAAGGCATATGGCTTCAAGTACACCTCTATGACGAGTCTCAAGAAGTCTGAACTGCATCTGGCGTTATAACCAGCTTCTGCCGGAACGATTTTGTGCTTTCCTCCAATTTATATGAATATATTGTGTTTTTAACATAGTAGATTTATGAGATATTTTATCTCGAATGAAAATTGACGAATGTTTCCGGACAATACTGCATATACGTTTAGTATATTACATACACGGTTATTGTAATAATGTTGCTTGAGTATACAATGCTTTTATCATAAATTACATGGGGAATATTACTGTATAGCGAGGAATTTTGTATTAAATTTTAATTGTAAAAGGTACTGTTATGTAATTCTAATTAGCTTCTATAGATGTGCAAGAGACTTTAAGCAAGTGTCTTCTGCTATAGACTCGGGCCGACCAAAGCTTTGTGAATGGATTTGTTAGATGGAAACTGAAAGAAGCACGCCATGTCTGTGTGAGTGTTTGTGTGTGTGTGTGTGTGTGTGTGTGTGTGCGTGTGTGTGTGTGTATGTGTGTGTGTGTATGTCTGTGTGCCTGTATGTGTGTGTGTGTGTGTGTGTGTGTGCTTCTCCCACTGCTTGTCAACAGGTGTTGGTTTGTTTGGTTTACGTCCCTAGTAACCAGCGATTCGGCAAAAGAGAGTCCGATTAGACCAGGCTCTAAAAAGAAAAGTACTGGAATCGATTTATTCGACTAAAAGTTCGTGCCCCATCATGGCTGCAGTATAATGGCTGAGACCGATAAAAGAAAATATAAAAGGTATGTAATATTAGTGTTACAGTTATTTGCTCTAGATCAGCAGTACTTAAATGATACAGTTGTAGTGAACTTTTACAGCATAATGTACAATATTCAGTGAAATAGTAACTATATAATGTGTAACTGTGTAGTAAAATACCACAGATGTATCGTTATAATGTACAGCAATGTAATTATATCCTACATGCATGTTGTATTCCATTTAACTAGATTTATTGACATAACCTGCAAAGAGGTAGGTGCAAGGAAATTCATGGAGTTGTTCCAATATTCTCAACAGTCAAATAAATGTCTGTTTATATATCTCAAGATTTATTCCAATAGTCCTATATTCCAATATTCACTATTTAATTTTTTTTTTTCAGTTTTTTTTTTCTTAGGTAAGCATTCAATCCTCCTGTCTAGCATTGCGTGTAGATAAGAACATTTTCAGACAGACGATGCTGTTTCTGCCATTGCTTCTATTTCTTTCCTGTTGCTTCTGTCGCCACCAATTTTCCTGTCGTTATCATTGCTTTTGTTTTTAGTTTTTGTCGTGGATATTATTATCGATTCTGTTGTTGTTATTTGATCTAGATATCACAAGAGGCGCAGCTGTTGTTGCTGCCGGAGCAACTAATGTCTTTAATGCTATTGCCAGTATTGCCTTTTTTCTAGCTGTTACTACTGTTGTTGTTACCTACACAGAATATTAATACTAATACTGTAATCCCTTTTTGCTGAGGTGTTTTCAGTTGGTTTTCCTGCTATGCGCTTCCAAAACCCACCTCCCATCATTCTGCTAATCCTATTCTTTCTTTCTTTCTTTCTTTCTTTCTTTCTTTCTTTCTACTAAAAACAAAAGAGCAGTTTCCTTTATTTTCTCACTGGTTGGCAATGAGATGTAAATTTAGAAAAATAAAGCCATTTACACAAGTTAGCTCCTGTCTTTCCTGCAAACCTATGATAAATCCATAGGTGTTTACAGGCTTAAAATGCACTGCAATACATAAATTCCACTGCATCCTGTTTTGCTATTACTGCAAGGAAGTTAAGTATAAAGAGGTAAAATACGCATGTCTTTTTTTTCTGTGTGTGTGTGTGTAATAACAAATAACATTGCTAATGATAATTATAGCAAAAGTAATAATAATAATAATAATGATAATATAATGAGGTGGAGGAAGGAGGAAGGGGGAAGGATGGTGGTGGTGGTGGTGGTGGTGCTGCTGCTGCTGTTGTTGATGCTGGTAGTGGTGCATTTGCTGGCGGTGATAGTGGTGGTAGTGGTGTTGGTGTTGGTGATGATGATAAGAAGAATGGATAATAATAATAATAATAATAATAATAATAATAATAATAATAATAATAATAATAATTTTAACAATCGTGGGATTTGGGTAATGATAATAATGATAATAGAAATAAACGTAGTGACAATAATAATGAGAGCAAGAAGACTACAAAAACATTTAAGCACAGAATGTAAATAGTAAGAGGGAGAAAAGGAGAAAAAGAAAAGATAATGATGTGGAAGAAGGGAGAGGAAAATGAGAGAAAACAATGAGTTGAGTTGGAGGATGAAGATGAAGGAAAAGAAAAAATAAACTAGAAGAGGGAAGTAGACTAAGAGAAATAATATCCATTAGGACGGTGATTGTGATGGCTGATACCGATGATATACTACTACTACTACTACTACTACTACTACTACTACTACTACTACTGCTGCTACTACTACTACTACTACTACTACTACTACTACTACTACTACTACTACTAATAATAATAATAAGAAGAAGAAGAAGAAGAAGAAGCAGAAGAAGAAGAAGAAGAAGAAGAAGAAGAAGAAGAAGAAGAAGAAAAAGAAAAATGGTAATAACTCAAAAACAACTTCAACAAAAGTGAGCCATAACTATGGGAACATCAGCAATATTATTATAGATTATTATTGTTGTTCTTGTTGCTGTTACTCTACTTGTTGTCGTTGATGATGCACTACTTTTCTTTTACTTGTATTATTATTATTATTATTATTATTATTATTATTATTATTATTGTTGTTGTTGTTGTTGTTGTTGTTATCGTTATTATTATTATTATTATTATTATTATTATTATTATTATTATTATTATTATTATCATTATTATTAGCAACAGCAATAATAGTAATAATAACGCAGAAAAATAAATATATATTTTTAATGAATATTTTGAAAGCAGATGTAAAGTACATAGTAGAAATATAGATAGAAATAGAGAAAGACAAAAAAAAAACATCGGAAAACATAAAGACCACAGCAGCAGCAACATTAATTTAACAAGAAAATAAAATATAACACACAAATAAGGACATGCAAACAAACAATACAAAGAAATAAAGCCCAACACGAAAGACAATTTATTGCTGCACAGTAAGATGGCGGTATCCGGGAAATTACATGTTTACGAAAATCAATAAAATCTTTTATTTTTTTATTATATTTTCCACTAGTTGTTGTATTTATTCATTTATTTCTTCGTTGTAAAAGAAACATGGCGGAAAGACACAGAGAATAATCTTTTTTTATCTTTTTCACCCAGTAAAGCGCTTGTCTTTAGTTGGCTTCTGCGACTGAGCTCTGATGGCAGTCCATGAGAATTACTCTTTCGTCTCTTTTATTTTTGATTTTCGTCTTAAAGTGATTTGTGTATGGAGGGAAAGAACTCTTATTAAGGCATTGCTGTCCCTCTTGTGCTTAGTGATTTTTATTCTTTTTCTTAATATTATTGTACATGTGGTTGCTGTTAGTGGTAATATTCATCACGGTAGAGTTTTGCTGTTATTTTCTTTCCTACATATTTTTCTGTAATTCTTATTGCTCTCGTATTGCTGTTGGTTTTATTGTAATCGTTTCCATCAAGAAAAGTCCTAACAGTGAAGACCTATGATCAAAGATATTCTAGTTGTTATCATCTCATTAGTTTTTTTTCCTTTTTGTTCAGACGTGGTGTGTGTATCTAACACAACATTATTTAAAGCAACGTTTGAATTTTTTTACAGACGGTCGAGTGTGATTTGCGGAATATTTCATTGTGGTTTTTAGCATATCGAATGACTATCTGCAGCCACCGTCTTTGGTACGCTGTTGGATTTAATGTTACAATTTTACAGTTGTCTTCATTGTAGGTGTCCGTCAACGATAGATTAGTGAAGCTAACTTCTCTCAGGCACTCACAGATTGAAGTTTGTAACATAAATAATATTGTTCGCGTAGTAAGCTCTGAAATTCTTATATTCTTTCGATTTCCTGTAATTCAGACTGTCACATGGCCCCAGCAGACAAAATAGAAAAGGCGTTGCCCCGGAGGATGGTGAAAGAGATGCTCACAAACAGCCACTCTGACTCACGGGGCTCGCACTTCTAGATACGCATCTCTACCACAGGCTCCACCATAAACTTGTCAAAGAGCGACCGATACTTTGAGAGATTGCTTTTCTCAGCCTGACAAGCATATGAGCCTGGGCAGATAGATGAACACACCAAGTTGCCGCTGGAGAAGGTGTCACAGCATGTGGCATCGCAGATGACTGACCTACGGCTACAGAACGGAAAATTTTTCAGATCACAAGGCCTTTTTCCGTTCCCTCGGGTACGACCCGCCGGCTCGAGCAGGGAAGGGAAGCCTGCAAAGTCTGTACATACATTCACAGACATACATACACACTCATATATATTAGACAGTATTCATATGTATACATATCTATACACATATACACAAATATATATGTGTATATATGTCAGTTTGCATGTGTGTGTGTGTGTTCGTGTGTGTTTAATAAATGTATGAACTCATGGTTATTGTTGCTTCCACTTCCCACAATCCCTTACTGTGTTTTATACAAACTCAACACATGAAATGTTTTAATGTTACTACCATCTGTAGCCCTGGACCGATCACATGGAAAGCTTTCTAATGTGAGAAAGAATATACACTTCGACTGCAAAATTGAATATTTTTGTTGGTGTGATATTGTGTGACCTCTGGTCAGTTCTGATCGAAGAATGCTACAGCTAAATCTCAGACGAAACAGAGCAACTTTCATCTCACACATATTTTAAGCATAGCTTGCAGATCATTATATGTCTGGGTAATAAGGGGTGGCTGGGAGCTCTGTAGAATGTCACGTGTACATAAACCTAGGCTTGAAGAACTTAGGTCTGATCTCATGGAATAGAGCATATATTGCAAATTCTGAAAACCCCGGAAATTCTGGGATTCAGCAGTGATAATGCATCCAGTTATACATGTGCCTGGTGTACCCTTATTAGATGGGTAGTCATGAGGGGTATAATGGGCTTCGTATATTTTACCCCAGTGTCACTTTGATGGCATGCACTGCACACTCACTCATAATAATAATAATAAACTGTTGACAATGCATAGAATGCACCACCCTAAGACAGATATAGAACGACTTTATCTGCCAAGAAAAGAGGGAGGCCGTGGACTTTCACAACAGGCATTCACAATGGCCTAGACACCTACCTGAAAAACTCTGAAGACTGAGTGTTAAAACTTGTCTCAAAACATGAAAACAAGAAAGCATCATACTCAGTAACAAACCGGACAAAGGAATATCAAAGTGAATTCCAAATACAAGAAATTCTGGAATTATACATACGAGAAACAAGCGTAGAAAAAGCTAAGCGCATGAAAAACCGTGCTAAAACTGCTGCCTTAGATTGACTGATAAATGGCAAGAAAAACCTCTCAATAGCAAATACCCAAAGAGAGCAAATAATGCCGATGTTGACAATGCCCCTACCCATGAATGGCTAATGGCTCCTGGCTTAAAATCTGAAACAGAAGGATTTATCACAGCAGCCCAAGATCAATGACTACAACAAATAACTACCAGGCCAACATATTAATGAAAGGCAGTTTCCCAACATGTCGTGTATGTCAACAACAAAATGAAACCATTGATCATGTTGTCTCCATGTGCAGTCTTCTTGCGCCTACAGAGTATCTCAACAGGCATGATAGAGCTGCACAATATATTCACTGCGTAATTTGCAAAAACCTGGACTTGCCCCATGATAAAAACTGGTGGGAACACAATAGCACCTCCAGTGATTGGAAATGATCGCATCTCACTTCTCTGGAACTTCCTCATTTAAACTGACAGAAAGATAGATGCAAATAGGTCAGACATCATATTGAAAGACTTCAGACAAAAGTCATGCCTCCTCATTCATATGACTGTCCCAATCGATATAAACGTATGTGTCAAGACCTA
>NC_068987.1:68078051-68080230 GCF_001194135.2 Octopus bimaculoides | reverse complement strand
TAACTCTTGAGGTCTCTGAGTGAGACTTGGAGCCAACTTGTACAAATGTAAAGCAAAAGTCAGACATAAAATAAATAAATAAAAATAAAAATAAAAATAATAATAATAATAATAATAATAATAATAATAATAATAATAATAATAATAATAATAATAATAATAATGATAATGATAATAACAGTAATAAATGCCGTGATGCAATACCAGGCACTGGCTCTCATGGCTTCTGATCTTAACTGATTGGATGTGTTATCATGTGCATTGGTTTGATCTTGACATAAAAGATGAGCTACAGTAAATATTCTGCTCAATACTACAGATTTGCTTGTGAATTGTTCGTCCTTAGCCAGTTGAGCATGCCCCTTGGTGTCTGAAAATATGTGCATCTCTGATCCTGAGCAGAAGTAGTGGGGGAGCATCATGGCCATGTGTTGAGAGGAATTCTTTGAGGTTTGAATAATTCACACCTGGAAACATAGGTGTTTCGTTCAACATCCTTAAACAACTCTTATTCAGGTACCTTTTGAGAGGTATGGGATTTTCAACCTCAAGAAAATTCTTAACTGAGCCCCGCCTGCTAGATTGTGTGCTGTGTATCTTAACATGACATCACCATGTCGCACACATATTGTTATGATGCATGACGGGTAATCATGTTACCCCGTGTCACTTTGATGGCATGCGCTGTTCTCTCTCTGAATAATAATTATGCGACACAGTTTCTGACCAAAAATTACATGACCCTGCTTATCCCTATTCACCCTACCTTGCTCCCTGCGTCTTTTATTTGTTCCGCAGAATGAAAAAAGGCCTTAAAGGAAAACGTTTTGCAGATATGGAAGAGGTGAAGAAAAGAGCAACGGAGACGTTAAATGGCATCACTTTGCAAGAGTTTCAGCTCTGCTTCGAACAATGGAAAACGCGTCTGAACCGATGCATTGCTTCAAAGGGAGAATACATGTAAGATTAAGCGAATGAAATAATATAGCAAAATTCCTGTTTCTTTTGAGTATCCACTCGCAGACTACCTAATGTTCTTCGTGTTTTCATCATTACTTATCAATTAATTTGTTGAAGTCTGGATGAAAGCGAGTAAACAGATACATTATAATAGTTATAGTCAAGCTGGGTACATGATAAAAACCTTTGATTCTACATTCGATTATTACTACAACTTACCACCTCAGCTGAAATGGTTTTCGCTCTCCTTTTCCAGATCTCTTGATATACAGGGTTATTTAAAGAGAATGAACTGATTTCATTACGCACTATTTTAATAAGCAAAAGCAATAGAAAACTCCAGCTAAGTCACAAGTATTTACTCACAATCAAATTTTATTTCCAGCCTTACAAGTTTTCACTATGGCCACCACCTGCAGTGGAAAACATCAATGCGATAAGAGAATACCTCCCAAACGCGTATCTGCTTGGCCTACGAGATCCCCAGACCTCACGGTGTGTGATTTTTTTCTTGTGGGTATATGTAAAAGATCGCGTTTATGTTCCACCGCTACCCACTTACCTCGATTACTTTAAACATCGAATGACAACAGCGATCAACACAGTGGATCGTGATATGCTGATACGCGTTTGGGAGGAATTCTCTTATCGCATTGATGTTGCCCGTACTGCAGGTGGTGGCTACATTGAACACTTGTAAGACAGGAAATAAAAGTTGATTGTGAGTAAAAATACTTGTGTCTAGCTGGAGTTTTCTATTGCTTTTCCCTAATGAAAATAGTTCGTAATGAAATCGGTTCATTCTTTTTTAATAACTCTGTATTATGTGCATTTTATTTCTCCTTCTCGCTCAATATAAATTTGCAGTGCAGATATAGAAATTATCAAGAGTCTAACATGTGTTATTGTTGTGGCTGTGTGGTAAGTAGCTTGTTTACCAACCACATGGTTCCTGGTTCAGTCCCACTGCGTGGCACTTTGGTCAAGTGTCTTCTACTATAGCCTCGGGCCGACCAAAGCCTTGTGAGTGGATTTGGTAGACCGAAACTGAAAGAAGTCCGTCGTATATATGTATGTGTGTATATATGTTTGTGTGTCTGTCCGCACCAACATAGCTTGACAACCGATGATGGTGTGTTTACGTCCCCGTAACTTAGTTGTTCGGTAAAAGAGACCGATAGAATAAGTACTAGGCTTACAAAGAATAAGTCTTGGGGTC
>NC_068987.1:68072048-68077815 GCF_001194135.2 Octopus bimaculoides | reverse complement strand
ATATAAATTTAGTTTTAGCGTTTTTAAAGTTATTTTTAAGTTACGAGACATATATTACACTGATGCCAGGGCTGGACATACTGCCTGGGTTACTCGCAAGTCTTATATGTACTACTTCATTTATTTTTCTTAAAAGTCTATCATGAATCTCTATGAATTATGGAAATTTTATTATTTAGCAGTATATGATTTCTCTTTTCGAATTTCATATTTTCAAGTATTCCTGAATTGGTTATATTATTCCTTTCATTAATGCGTCTATTGCTCCTGAATTCTAACCTTTACAGATCTTCAACAGACGACTTCATTTAACCTTCTGCAACTTCACTGGGGTTTATACAATCAGTTCTATGTTCTAATTGTTCATAAGTACATCAAACTTAACGAAGTGTCAGAATTTCTGACCGTCTTCAGTTGAAGGAGCTGTGAAGCAATACTTATTCAAAACACAGTTAATGAGTCCAATACTAACATCATTTTAATATGGTAGTCTTTGTCTTAGACAAGAAAACACACACACACACACAAACACACACTAACCCGCACAGGCACGTAAACACCTCAAAAAACAGACAACACAATACGATTACATATATTTTATTTTTAAAAATCACACAACACTGCAGTTTTATCTCCTCTGCAAAAACTTAAACCTGTTTATAATAATTCTCTTGACAAGAATCTAACATCTGAGACCGAGAATTGTAACTTAAGCAGTTTTCACACTAAGAATTATTACAGAGACAGGTGTGGATGTGTGATAAAATGTTTACTTTCCAACCAGATGTTTTCAAGTTCAGTCCCACTGCATGGCACATTGGGCGAGTGCCTCCTACTATCGCCTCGGGCCTACACTATCTTAGGTCGTATGTGTGTATGTGCGTGTATGTGTATATGTGGAAGAGAGAGAGAGAGTGTGTGTGTTTTTCTTTGACAACCAGTATTCGTTTCGTGCCCTCACCATGCCTTGGCAGTTGCACAAATGTGACCGATAGATTAAGTACTGGACTTAATAAAGAACAGCTATTGCGATTTATTTTCTTTTTTTTTAAACTAAACCCTTAAGGGAGGTGCCCCAGCATGGTCGTTGTTCTATGACCCAAACACTAAAACATAAACGAAAGATATATAACTTACAAGTAACACGACTCAAGGCTATAAATTATAAACTGTTGGTATCTCTCAGAGGTGCTTATGGCGTAACGGAAATAAATGAAAAAACAAAATAAGGAAATAATTTGAATTAATAATAAGTAGCGTCTACTAAATCTATTTCTGGATTTCTTAAGTTCCGATATATCAACTGCTAATTATTATCGTCATTAGGTTTAATAATTATTATGGACATTACGTGAAATAACAAACTCTGAAGAAAAAAAAACCTACAAGTTACACATTACTGAACTGTGTATCTAATAATCTACAGTATTTCTAGAAACATTTAATAGTATGTACGCATATATTGTAATATTTGAAAATGCATACACTTTTACCCTGCATCTGTAACCATCGCATTTTGTTTTATTTTTCGGATTTCTATTCATCTTGTTACTATTTATATAATTGTATTCATATATGCAACAACAATAACGATCTCAGATTTTTTGTAGAAGGCCAGCAATAATGATTTCAAATTTTGGCTCAAGGCCAAGAATTTCAAGGAAGGAGCAAGCCGATTACAAGGACCCCAGTGTTTCAGTGTTACTTCATTTATCGGCCTCGAAGGGATGGATAATTAAGTCGACCTGGGCAGAATTTGATCTCAGAACGAAAAGCGAAACTACAATTGTCATTAGATAAGACTGAGGGTATTAGAAAAACCTACATTGCAAGAAATAAGAGCTAAAACGCTCAAATATTGTGTTTCAAGCACATAATTCTATACATACATACTAACAGGGACCGTATCACCCGGAAGCAGCTGTCGAGATATCCCCATACTGATCGGTAAGTTTCGGTTTTTCTCATTAGTCTTTTCAGTGGTGTCGGCTCGACTCGGCTGACAGTATACTGATGGTATACACCATAGTAATCTATGGATGATTTAGCAAATGTGTATACAAATAATTATACAAATGATTTAGCTAATGTGTATACAAATAATTAACAGAGGCAGCGGTTTGCAATGTTTTACGTAAAGGGAAACTATACTTGTCATTAAATATGACTAAGAGTGTTAGAAACACATACATTACTACAAATAAGAGCTAAAACGTTCTATGCTGCGGTCAAAGCGGAATCAACCGAGTCGAGCCGACCCCATTGAAGAGGCTACGACGAAAAGCCGAAACTGACTGATCAGTATGGGGATATCTCGACCGCTGCTGCCGAGCGTTTACGCAGTTGGTATCTATGTATACAGTTATGTGCTTTGATCGCAGCATTAGAGCGATTTAGCTCTTATTTCTAGCAATATAGGTGTTTCTAACCTCCTTGGTCACATTTATTGACAATGATATATATATATATAAAGAGAGAGAGAGAGAGAGAGAGAGAGAGAGAGATACATACATACATACATACATACATACATATGTACGTACGTACATAATATTTATATGTAGAAATATATATACAGGTGTGTGTGTGTGTACATGTGTGAGTGTGTATGTGTGTGTGTGTGTAAGAGAGAGAGACAGAGAGACTCTGTGTGTATGTGTTTGTGTGTGTGTGTGTGTGTGTGTGTGTACGAGGTCTTCGGGCTAAATATAACTCTTTGCTGCCTTTCTCACCCGTGCTCCGCAAATAGTAGTCTATAGGATGACAATCAGATGAACAAGGGGCCCAGAAATTGAGGCTAGTGAAGTCATAGAAATCCTCCGACAACCACTTCTGACCATTCCTAAAGGTTTGGCAAGGATCCAAATCCTGCTGTTATACATAAGGCCTTCCAGTAGAAAACTTCTCCAGCCAAGGTTTGACCAGTCTCCCGAAGCTTCACCTAGCCGACTATATTTGGGAGTGTGGGGGTCGAGGATGAAGTAACCCTCACTGAAGACACACCCAAAGGTCATCACAATTTGGTGGAAATATGTTTTCATGTCGTCCATGGCACGTCTTACAGCCTTTACAGTGCGCACAGAGTATTCAACAGCAAGTCATGGTGTCGGTTTGATACCTGGCACGGATCATCACGAAACAAATAACTTTTTCCAATATTCAGATGTTTCCCCTCCTCCGTATCAGCTAACCTCTTCTCAACTACTGCTTTAATTTTTTGTTTTCGAGCACCGTTGACTGTTTACCAGTACATAAACCTCTACCTGAAAGGGGACATAAAACTCGTCATATATGTCCGAACGCTTTCTATACACTCAAATATATGCATATATTATGCAAATATACATGGGCGCGCATGTGTGTGTGTGTAGTGAGCGTGGGTAAGCGTGTATTTGTAAGTGTATGGTTAAAAGTAGCATCCGTATAACTAAGGGCTTTTAGATATCTTTTCTACTCTATGCACAAGGCCCGAAATTTGTGGGGAGGGAGCTAGTCGATTAGATCGATCCCGGTACGCATCTGGTGCTTACTTTATCGACCCCGAAAAGATGAAAGGCAAAGTCGACCTCGTCGGAATTTGAACTCAGAACAAAAAGACAGACGAAATACCGCTAAGCATTGCGCCCGGCATGCTAATGTTTTTGCCAGCTCGCCGCCTCGGGGTCTTTAGATATCGTATAATTAAAGTGGCAGACAATAACCAACAAATGGTCGACTCTTTTTTTTTTTTGTTTTTTCTTTTTTGAGGTTTTAATGCTTAACCATACTTTTAGAGTAAACATAAGAATGTATAGATACATGCAAATAAATAGATATAAAGATCGATCGACAAACAGACAAACCGTCAGATAGACAGAAAGACAGACAGTGAGATAGCTAGATAAAAGGACTGGAGGAGAAGTTGCTAGAAAAATAATTAGTCGCTACATCGCTTGAGTAGATGAGTAGAAAAATAGGAGGATATTTATGTACGGACATTCACATACGCATATTGAGAGAGTTGAGAGAGAGGGGGGAGTTAGGGAGTTAGGGAGGGAGAAAAAACATAGAGATTGAGAAAGAAACAGAGAGAGAAAGGATGACGGAAAGACAGTTTGGTATTTAAATTAAAACAAGATGGCTTTAAATAGCAGATAACTTTACACTGAACCTTATTGATGATTGCTGGTTTATTGTTTGCTTTTGAAAGTGAGCGATTTCGGATGCACAATGCTTCATACAACAATAATTAATATTCGAATTCGTATGGCCATTCTATTTTCTATTGCTGTTATTGTTCTGAGAAGAACAGAATATATTGTTGTTTCAAACATGTTGAGATCAGCAGCTTTTGAACTTAGGACGTAAAGAGCCCTAACAGATATCAGCAAAGCATTTCCCGTCGATTTTCTGCCAATTCACCGCTTTCTGTGTGTGTGTGTTGGCACTCCGTCGCTTACGACATCGAGGGTTCCAGTTGATCCGATTAACGGAACAGCCTGCTCGTGAAATTAACGTACAAGTGGCTGAGCACTCCACAGACACGTGTACCCTTAACGTAGTTCTCGGGGATATTCAACGTGACACAGTGTGATAAGGCTGACCCTTTGAATTACAGGCACAACAGAAACAGGAAGTAAGAGTGAGAGAAAGTTGTGGTGAAAGAGTACAGCAGGGTTCACCACCATCCCCTGCCGGAGCCTCGTTGTGCTTTAGGTGTTTTCGCTCAATAAACACTCACAAAGCCGGGTCTGGGAATCGAAACCGCAATCCTATGACAGCAAGTCCGCTGCCCTAACCACTGGGCCATTGTACCTCCCCACCGCTTACTAATGAATTTAAATTAAGTCAGAATACTAGCAATTTTGGAAAAATACCACTAATCGATTTCTTCGAATCCAGTATTTAAATACTTCATTATATTATGGATTCCAGGAAGAAGAAGAAAAGCAAAATTCACCGCAGTGGAATTTATATTCCGAAAGTAAATAGCCTGAAGAAATACTATGAGTAATTTTTTCGGACGTTGTACTTTCCCAACCCACTGTCTTTCTAAGATATATAACACATGATTGCTTTCAAATAACCCACACAATATAAAGTTCACCCATAAACTTGTACAAACTATCACATACAAGAACTTCGTATTTTCAAATTATTTCACAATAAAATATGTTCTTACACACGAAAACGCACAAATGTTCAGGTATACAAAACTCAAATACAGAATGAGAAGTCTGCTACTATACAAAGATAGAGAACAAAAGCAAACCCACGCATAACGAATTACATAGAACATGCAAGCTAATACAGTGACATCAGAAACAAAGAAAATTACAAACACCTACAAAACATAAGCATAACTTCATTGAGAGTGACACAAGTGTACCTGCGTATGAAACATTTTACTCATTAATCAACACTAGTAAATATATGCACACAGATATTCCAGATAAATAGCATCTCTTACATACGCATGCACACTCACGCGCACGTGTACATACACACATACGTACGTTCGAAGATATCACGCATATACATAAAAATGCTCACACACACGCGCGCAAGTACATTCACACACACACGCACACAAACACACACACGCACACACACATACGCACAAACATTTATATTTATATTTATATATGTATGTGTGTGTGGGTATGCCTGTATGTATGTTACTAATGTACATATGCATATATTTCAACAGCACTCCTACGTTTTTCCATATCACACACGCACGCACACACACACACACACACACACACACACACACACACACACACAC
>NC_068987.1:68064528-68071798 GCF_001194135.2 Octopus bimaculoides | reverse complement strand
TATATATATATATATATATATATGCATGTATATATATTTATATGCACAACCATGCAGTATACAACTATATGTGTGTGGCGGGGTGTATTTCTGTTGTTTGCAGTGCATGAGTGTTGTCTCTCTGTTCTGGTACATAAATAGATATCGTATACATCTATAGAAATAATCCGCATATCTTTTTCTTAATATCATCCTTAATGTTTGATTATGGATTAGGCTATCCTGTATCCATAAACTGCACAATGCACCGAAAGACGAGTAATGCACTAGCTGAACCTAATGTCCTGTAGCAACTTCTGCAAGAGATAACCACATGAACCAAACTACCACGTAATGTTAACTGAATGCACGCCACCTATTTGTACACTTGGTGCACTGTATGTTACATTTTAATATTTCAACCTAATAAAAGCTGTAATCTGGCAGAATCGTTTGCACACTGGACAAAATGCTTAGTAGCATTGTTTCCGGCTGTTCTTTCTTGAGTTCGAATTCCACTTGAAATCTAACAGGGCTTAATTAATAGTGTGAAAATGTGTGAATGTCGCAGCTTAGCATTAGCCCACTCGAATTCAGCAGGCCTTTGTTTCAGAGTTTCCAGTCATGACCTTTACATCTACGTTTTCAGAACGAAGACTATAATATCTAATTTTTTTTTACATGTCTTGTCGAAGATGGTACGATGTGTTTCGGGGAAATGCTTCATTGTTGTTTGAAGCATTGTTTCTCATTCATTTATTGATATTATGCACCATTATTATGCGGTAAGGTGGAAGAATCGTTAACACGCCGGGAAAAATACTTTCGCTTCATTACGTTCCGAGTTCAAATGCCACCATTTTCGACTTTGCTTTTCATCATTTCGAAATCGGTAAAATTTAAAATTAAAAGGAAATTTTAAATGGTTTACAGAAGAAAACGATCTTCCAACTTACTTGCATACATTTATATTCTATTTTTATGCGTGTCCATTTGTAAGTTTGTGTACTTACATTAGAAAAAACTTTTGTGATAATTTTGGTTGGAAACAGTGAAACCTTTAGATAGTTTCCAGGGTACTTTAGATAGTTTCCAGGGTACTTGTAAAAATTATTTTCATGTATATTAGGGGGATAGTTTATGGTGTAGGTGGAAGGAGGGGAGTTGACAAGATATTTACATTTTTAGCTATTAGAAAAACTTTTGGTTTGAAATGTTTTAGAGTTTTTAAGATTCTGTGCTTTCATGAAGAGACTCGTTCAGATTTTCGGTTCAGAATTTGGTTCATGAATGCTAGAATATGATAGGATTCATCAATACAAATTTAGCAGATTTCTTTGTTATATTAGTATGGCTGTGCGTGTGATAGCATTTTTCAATTGATACTAAATGGGGAAATATATTTATTTCTATTGCCACATATGTTTGAACAATGACCTATCATTTCCCCGTTTGAGTTTCGAAAAATGCGCACATGTTATTTGTAACGTGTCTTGAACATATGCAGTACCTACATATCTAAAATATAGTGGTTGGTAACGTGTTTGTCGTTACAGTTGCACTATATAGGATATTTCCTGAGAAACAGTTACCTTCAAGAGCGAGGATGAACGTGTTCTACAATTGCAATTGCTATTGTATGTGTGGTCTAGATTTTTACTTTTAGACAATGTTTGGTGCTTCTTATTTTGTAGTTCTAATTCGAATCTTTGATCTTTGTATTATCAAATGATTAGATCCAATACCCACCAAACCTAATTACAACTACTAACTTATTCTATACGGATCTAACAAACAAACCAAAAGCATCTAATTATACACACTTGCTTTGAAAGTGTAATTAGTTAGTTGGTTAAATATTCAAAGAATTGCGCAACAATTAAGAAGTGATATTGAACCGGAAGCACACGAAATCACATCAAGAATCTTGCAAACCAAATACAAATATTCATTTCAGACATACCATATACATGCATGGTAGAAAAACTTGGGTCGCCAGCGCATATCACCGGCTTCAGAAATTCTATAAATAGCAAATTTTATTCTTGAAGTCACACCTTACCAACGTAGTGAAAGCAATATTGGTTTCAAATTTGAGAATTCAATCGATTTCATCGACGCCAGTGCTCCATCGGTACTTTGTTTGTACATACTGACAGGGTGGAAGCAAAATTTAACCCTGGTAGCATTTGAACTCAGAACGTAAAGACGGACGGAATACCTCTAAGTATTGTGTACGGTCGGCTAACGATTCTGTTAGCTCATCGCCTGGAAAGAGAAAGTAATATTAGGAAGATAATGTATGCTTACACATACTATATCTGAAATTGAAATATACCAGTCATGATGGTCATTTTGGAATATTTTTTTACTTTATGTCTGATCGACCAGAGCATATCAGTGGGTCAGCAAAAACAGTTACGTGCTCTTGAAATGGTATGAATATATGTGGTTAGAATTAACAGCAAATGGGTCAAAATATAAGTACCGAGTTGAAGTACAGTTTTATAAGAGGCTTTCCTAAATAAATAATATATCGTATACATTTCATCTGATTCAACAGATTGGTTAGTTAATTCAGAAAAAGAAAGAAGATTAGTTACAGAAAATTCAACAGAATTTGTATTATGCGCTAGGAACTAATGAAGTCGGCAATCACTCAAATGCCGTTGTCCTAATATAACAGCACCAGACCTACAGTTACTCGATTAGCTCACAATCTTCTTCTTCTTCTTCTTCTTCTTCTTCTTCTTCTTCTTCTTCTTCTTCTTCTTCTTCTTCTTCTTCTTCTTCTTCTTCTTCTTCTTCTTCTTCTTCTTCTTCTTCGTCGTTGTCGTCATCGTCGCCGCCGCCGTTGTCCTAATCGTTATCGCATTTATTTTCTTTTCCCTTCTCATTAGTCTCCTTCTCTGTCATCATTCTCCTGCCTATTATTCTACTTGTCCGGTTGTTGCTCTTGTTATTCTTCATGCAAGTATTGATCTTCTTCGTGTCAACCCTCTTACATTCATTTTCCCCCTTATATATGTTTTTAGTTATTCTTCAACTCGCTTTTATTATTACACTCATCCCGTCCAGTTAACTTTTATTTTCATTTGTTATATTCTTTGCGTTTCTTGTTTCTCAAACCACAGCATTGCAACACTTGGTAATGATGTGCTATTCCAATAACTTGAACTCTCACCCATACTAATGAACTTTGAAAGATATCTAATAATTAGTAGATGCTACTTCTGATTAAATTTGCTACCTTCTTGCTAATTTGCTGCTCTGTTGTCTCATATTCTTTCTACTTACGATTGTCTTCTAATTCGTCTTCTTCTTGAATGGTAATTCTCAGTAACTAGATAATAAACATTGCCTCTGGCTCAATTTTGGATATGCTTATTTTCTCCATTTTACTGTCATAGAGTGCAACAATGTAGTTGTGCATTACATCTAAACAAAATAACATACTGCACATAATATAGTAAACGTGTATTGTATTTTTTTCTTTAAAATAACTATTTATTGGTTGATGATGTTCGTTCATGTTGATGGTGTTGATGTCGTTTTTGTTGCTTCAGTTGCTGGAGTTATTTAGCTGGAGAACAATTGCTTATGAGTAGTCCTATGATGAAAGTCATTTCAGTCTTGCCCATTCAGCCTTTATAGATAGTATACAAGAAGAAATTATCGAATGTGATAGACTTTTGTCTGAGGCAGCAGAATGTTATTTGTAAGGGATTTTACACCCATTTCTTGGAGACCGGGCAACCATTTAGAGACTATATCTTGATTCGTATATTCTCTTTGTATTAGTAGCTGTCTAGTAACAGGACAGTGGAGGCGCAATGGCCAATTGGTTAGAGCAGCGGACTCGCGTTCATAGGATCGCTGTTTCGATTCCCAGACCGGGCGTTGCGAGTGTTTATTGAGCGAAAACACCTAAAGCTCCACGAGGCTCCGGCAGGGGATGGTGGCGAACCATGCTGTACTCTTTCACCACAACTTTCTCTCACTCTTTCTTCCTGTTTCTGTTGTACCTGTAATTCAAAGGGCCAGCCTTGTCACACTGTGTCACGCTGAATATCTCCGAGAACTACTTTAATGGTACAGGTGTCTGTGGAGTGCTCAGCCACTTGCACGTTAATTTCACGAGCAGGCTGTTCAGTTGATCGGATCAACTGGAACCCTCGATGTCGTAAGCGACGGAGTGCCAACAACAACAGTAAGAGGACATGATCGACGAAACTTATAATCAAAAGCATTCAAGTAGAAGCAACCCTATCCTCTCTCTCTCTCTCTCTCTCTCTCTCTCTATATATATATATATATATATATATATATCATTTTGGTAATAATATTTTCTGGATATATTTCGCTAAACCTAAATTTTATCTTTATACAATATAACACTATTGTTTGAATCATTCAAGTATAGTACCCCATGATAAAAATTTCCACTGTATTATCACCCTTACTTTTATTAGAGTCTTGCCCCTTTAATGGTAATTAACATCTTGATTTAAGATCTTCCTTTACCAAACCACATTATAGCCAGTTACTTTATACTCCTTCAAAATAATCTTGACAAGTTTTATGGATATACCCACTATGATTCTGTCATTCCTTTCTTAACATACACCGCTCTATTGTGTTAGATTTTGATATACAAAGATTTGATAAACTAGGACTATAAATTATAACCGACCCCAAAAAATCAGTGACAAGCTAGAAACTAACAAGTTTCTTTCTTTTCCTGATGTCTTAGTAGCTTCTAAGCTAAAGTGAAATCAGTTTGGACTTTGTCTGTCTTCTTACCCTCTTATAGGATTTAAATAAAATTATACAAATGTGTCCGACTGTTTAAATTCTATTTACATATTTATGCAGCTGAGGATAGCTCTGCATTTAAATTTGTCTAATGACTGCAATCTTCAATTAAATTGAGCCGCTTGAAACGGTCATACTGCATCACCTCTGGATATCCTGTTGCTTATTTTGATTTTATTTATCTTCTTTTGAAATTGTACGGATAATAATTTTTGATGTCTTAACTTAAGTACCTAATTCATCTGAATCTCAATTATATATATATATATATATATATATATATATATATATATATATGCAAATGTAGATACATATCTACGTACCTACATATATATGTATATATACATGCATATATGGGTACAGGACATAAAAAAAACGCTAAACACTAAGAGACGAAAACAGAAAACGAACTTTTTTCGAACAACGAAAAAAACAGACAAACGAGACAAGCAACATAAAGAATATTCCCCTTCATCAGTTGTCCCTGTTTTATCTACTCCGTGTTTCGAAGGTAAGGGTAATACACGACTTCGTTGAAACAGTCCTCCCAGCTATGCAAATTAAATCAAATTTGGGATTTTTTTGCGGAGCGTGAAAGTGTTAACAGGAACAGGACAGTGAGAACAAGATAGTAAAAACAAACGGTGAGGGCTGTTGAACCAAGTTGATAGAAAAATTATTATGAACGCTAGGAGGACGAGCCATGAGAGGAGACAAGCAAAAGCACGTCTTGTCTTTAGGAAAGAAATGGACAGAAAGATACATCCCCTTTCGTCACGTGTTAGTGATGAGAGAGTCAAGGAGGAAGAGTGAGAGAGAGAGAGAGAGAGAGAGAGAGGGGAACGGTGAAGGGGAGAGGAGAAGAATAGAGAATGGGTGGGAGAGAAAAACAGAAAGGATGAAGAACAGCAGAGGGAGAGAGATAGACAGAGAAGAGATAGTAGAGATAGAAGAAGAGTGCGCATCGTAATTATTAAGATAAAACATACTTGGAACAAGATGCGTGGCGTTTGATCATATAATAATATAAATAATATATAAATATATGTGGTGCACCAGCATGACCGCAGCCACTTGGCTGAAACACATAAATAAATAAAAAATATATACAAACGTATGTGTACATACCTACGCATATATGTATATATACATGCATATATGGATACAGAACATAAAAAAAACGTTAAACACAGACATACATGTATATGTACATATATATATATATATATATATATATATATATATATATATATATATATATATATGTATATATATATTATATATGTAAGTATGTATGTACACAATATCTGTGTGTGCATGTATATATGTATGTATATATGCATTAAACTACTACAGTTTACGTCAACCAAAAAACGTAAAGTCGGAAGGAATGCTCCTAAGCATTTTTTTCCGGTGCAGTAACAATCTTGCACGCCTCCACACTATAATACATATATATTATATACATTTATAAACCTGGCACTCCGTCGTTTACGATCAACGGAACAGCTTGCTCATGAGATTAACGTGCAAGTGGATGAGCACACCACAGACACGTGTAACACTTCACGTAGTTCTCAGGGCGATTTAGCGTGACACAGAGTGTGACATGGCTGGCCCCTTGAAATACAGGTACCACGTATTTTTGCCAGCTGAGTGAACTGGGATACAGTGAAATAAAGTGTCTTGCACAAGAATACACAACGGGAATTGAACTCGCGACCCTAACCACTAAGCCACGTGCCTTCACTTATATATTAAACTTACATGTCGCCAATCACCCTGAAGTCTGCGACAGACAAGGTAAATATAGGATTTAACAAGTTGTTCTTTCTCTGTGGTTTGATATGAAGTGATCTATAGACCCGAAATGGTTCTCGACCCGTTGGAGGGTTAGCCCCGCTTCATATTATTAGGCTTCTAGATTAGCATTGATTTGTACAGCAAAAGAAAGACCAAATACAATGATCTTCATAAAATACTTCAACATTAAATTAACAACTTATTCTCCCATTTCGATCTACAGTAGATTAATGACAATTTCAAATATTTGTATAAAAAATCCATGTTGTTAAAAACATTAATCAAAGGATTATCTCCCTTACCCATCAGTTATCACATTATTGAAGACGTGCCATAGGAGAAATGTGTTTTGGAAATTATACATACAAGTATAAAATATACATATATAAATGTAAACACTAATTGTACAGCGTTTACAAACACTCTTGGGTATAAATATTCTATGTATTTGTATTTCCGCGAAGCTATTCATTATAACATAGTTTTTTCCCCATTTGATTGTATAGCATTAAAACATAATTTACTTTCCAAGAACGATGTCGTATATTCTGCTATTTATGTATTTTAATAGTTCATATACGTACATGCATGCATACATACATACATACATACATACATACATACATACATACACACTTACACACACAGAAACACACACATACATACATACATA